>NC_142165.1:24550427-24853457 GCF_029865625.1 Vigna umbellata | reverse complement strand
GATACAATCCAAACAGTTTCTCATATTATATGAACAGTCTTTGTGATCCGCTTTACTTACTTTCGTTAGGAAAGACTTGTCAGAAATGTGTATGTGCTTGGTTGTTGACCAAGAAAGACATGGGAAAAAGACCAAAGCTATCAGAAAGACTAAGAAAGAGAAACCCAAGAAAACTTCGTTCTACTTGCATGTATTAAGCATATAGCCTAACTAGCATGATTGGGCCCTGTAGTGGTAGAACCTGGTGAACCGGGCACTCATTGACGCACACATCTATCATTTATTAAGGAATTTCATTAGATGTAAAAAAATCTAGATGAAACTGATAGACTAGACGGAAGAGCTGACTGAAGACATTGAATTCGAGATGCCAATGGAATAGGAATGAATTCACCCACAGAGTGCAAATTCATAGCAGCCGCTGGTTATACCATGTTGCCTAACCTCTCTTATGACATCCCCATGAATAAACACTCAATCTCATCCTTTGTTGTCAATTTCTGTCGGGCCGAACCACTGACACAAGGATTTTAAGTCCTGCCTACCTGAACCACTTTGAAATAATCAGTCTCTTTTTTACGTAATTTATTTAGCCTGCCCGGGATTCGAACGATGACTGAAGCCTCTATCTTTTCTTTAAGGGCCTCTTTACTTTTTCTCTTTCTCTTTGAAGAAAGACGAACTCTTTTTTATATACTCAAATTTCAGTCTAGTTCGCCACAAGGGATGAAAGCTTGGACCGACTTATTAAGTAAAAAGATCTCTCGCTGCACACTTTATAGATATCTCTTTGAGGTCTTCATTATTGGCTACATGCTATAGGAGCTATGTGTACACCGCCGCGTCGAAACTATCTTTCAAAAGTAGGATCACTGCCGGCTTGTTTTTTAGGGAGGGAAAGATAACTCCTAAAATAAAACTAAAAGCAGCCGTGATCTTATATACGATATACCGCCAAACACTTTGTAGGCAAGAGGAAAGAAAAGCTATTATGTCAACTATGTGGGACCTTGCCAATTATTAGCTTTATTCACTATCGGATAACAAATGCTGGACCTTATTTTGGAAGCAGGGAGGGGGTGAGTCGCCGCATTGACTCGAAGAATCTAGCCACCCCACGAACTATGGTCTACTCCCGCGAGACAGTTCTTAGTCTTTACTCTAGGATGAACTGAGCCATAGCTTCTAGGGCATGTCGCCCCCAATCTCCTTGTGATTAGATCTGCTCGACATGCAAGTAGTCTATGCCTGTTCAGGCACTCTTAAGCCAGACAGTGTACTACCCTCTTACTAAAAAAAAGAATAAATATAAGGCGCGTTAGCGCTTTCGTTTTCCAATAAGGGGCGGAGCTTGAAGAAGCGAAGCGAGCCTAGAATAGCAGCCTATTACGTTACGTTTTCAGGCCCCTTTACTTTTTTTTTTCAATAAAGCGCTAGTGCCCCTATCCTATAGAGTCAGGCTCTTCTGCTATCAATGAAACCGAAAGAAACACAAAAACCCAGTGCGTTTTGTATAGATCGAGACTTGTAGCTGGATTCTTTACTCATGACATACTGGGAAGAATTGCAGGAAATCGTTCGATAACACTTCTTACTACTATTTTCAAATGATATCCGACGATCAAGACAATTCCCGCGAACTCTTTCATTTCATAGAAGTTGATTCTTCTTCTTACAAAGCAAATAGCATTTCCTATTGATTTGTCCCCTATCCTATAGAGCTGGACCTATTCTGATTCTTAATTATCCGTCGCTACGCTGTTCCCAAGGACTAGCAAAATCGAAATAGCGAAATTCTTGGGTCATCTCAATGGGTTCAGAAACCACACGTTTCTCTGGATCATCATAGCGTACTTCTACATATCCACTCAGAGGAAGGTCTTTTTGTAATGGATGACCCTCGAAACCATAATCTGTTGATATACGACGTAGATCCGGATGATTGATGGAAGAAACACCAAACATATCCCAAACTTCTCGCTCCCACCGGCCGGCTGATGGAAATAGACTGACTACCGGAGATATTCGTGTTACTTCGTCTGCACTGGTTTGTACACGAATGCGTGAGTTATACCGAGTACTCAGTAAATTATAGACCACTTCAAATCTTCGTTTTCGAGAGGGATAATCAACTCCGCAAATATCGATCGAAACTTGAACCCTTGTATAGGTATGCAATTTAAGAAAGCACAACAATTGAAATAGGTAGTCCGTTTTGGTATCAGATCTATTCCCATGTTCCGATCTTTCCATTTTTTTAACCCATTTCTTGGGTAAAGTCTCCCAACTATATTTGAAAATGGATTGGTTATCCATATAAAGAAAGCTTTCTTGTAGTTCCGCTTCTTTTCTTGCTCTAAAAAAAATGAAGAAAGACTTGTTTGTTGTAAATCGCCGGTTGGGTTTACCAACCAAGAAAGACATGGGAAAAAGACCAAAGCTATCAGAAAGACTAAGATGGATAGAAAAAAGGTGGCATGATCTCAATCGAGAGTCATTTCCCTGAGTGACTCTAGAATGGAATCAACCAGATCTTCACTTATTTATGTTTTTTTTTCATTGAAGTAATAAAGCCTTCTTGCTACTAACCCGCACCTACTCATAAGCATCTTCCCCGTGGGAACTGAACCCTCTCAAAGACCCATTCATTCAGACCTCCCACTCACTGGACTTCCCGCTCGCACTGATTGGATTGCTCCTTGCTTTCAAGAGTTTGACCAGCTTTCTACTATATTGAAATTGAATTATGAAACAGACTGGCTATCCAGCGTCCTACTGCTTTGCCTCCTTTGCTTCGAAGGAATGCTTGCTACCGTTAGCCTTACCGAACTCTCTCAAAGAAAGACTTTCCTACTGGCACTATGCTTAAGACAGGTTTGCTGTAGTTCGCGAATAAGGACATGGCTTCATCTAGGTCCAGCTATGATGATAGACTCCCCAAGAGTCGCACGGACCGGACCTACTTTCCATATAATATATAAATAAAAAGTCTTCCGCCTTTCTCCTTGAAGCTCTTCCCGAAAGACTTATAAAAAAAAAAGAATAGCCATTTTTTTGGAATATGACTCTATTAATTCCCTCACCTTCCCAAATGAAACTGATGAAAGAGGAGCCGTCACAGCTTCTCCTTCGGATCACTTACTCGGCTTTACAAAGCTCCCCATGGTCGCCTTCGATACCATTCCAATCAGTGATTCTTATACCCTGACTTCCCCATAGCCACTTGCTTACGACCTTTCGACTCTCGCTAAACTCAAGAAAGAAGATAATTTCACATTCACCCTTCACTTCTCGTACCGGATAGGCTCTTGGAATTGGAGCTCACAAATGCGCTGTTTGAGTGAACGAATGCGCTGTTGACATGAGATAATGAGTTGTTTTACTTTTTTCTGCTGAAGTCGGAGAAGAGGAGGTAGCGGTTCGTGCTTGAGTTGAATCACTTGACTTTGGTCCTATCTTTATATTAAGTCGTAGATCCCCTTAAAAAAAAGGAAATGACATAGGTGTACCCTACCACTGCTGTATAAAGTCTTGAAAACTGGCTCACATGGAAGCCCGAAAAAGGTAAGGGTCAATGCAACTGTAGGGAAACATTTTCTTGCAGTCACACGTACCAGGCCCTTACCAGCTTGAAAATTAACTTTCTTAAACTGGCTTTGCAACTACAACTTCCATTAGAACTAGATGGTTGGGAATTGACACTTACACTCCAAAGGCTTACCTTTTTTATGCTATTGGAGGGGCCTAGATCTTCAAGCCTTAATGTGAATGTTAATGGAAAGATTCATTCCTAAATTTGTCTATTGCCCCTGGTACTCTAACAGGTTGGGGGGTATTGGATAGCTCTTTAGCAAAGGATCTTAGATAGGTTGGTTCTATACTAGACTACTCGAAGGGATCTTTTCTGACTCTACTATTGTATTGCATAAAAACCATATGATAGTGTGACTCCCTCCATATCGTGGAAGAAAGCATATTCAACACAAAATAGTCGTCTTCTTAGTGCTTATCTCTTTTCAGCGGAACATAAAGATATCCTATACTAGGCCATAAGAAATTGCGTCTTATGGTCCGGTCCATAGTTAGACCTTCCCCAATCCTCTCGTGACGATCCTGGTATACTAGAATGTAGGCCTTTAGCTCCTTATCATTAGCTCTTACGCTTTCATTTAAGGTCATTATAAAATGCCAGGCCAGCCCTTGAAAAGACATATGCAAACCCATAGACATAGACAAGCTGGAGAGACAGGCATAGGACTACCAAAAGCTCACTTTAATATAAATATAAAAAAGGGGATCCCTAAATGCCTATTGGATTGGATGACAGACAGGGACCATCTTCGATTGCCTCGTATAGAACCAACCCCAAAAAAGGTCACTGGAAATGGCTGGAATGAATTGTTTTCAAACTTCTTGCCCTATCATTTTTTCTTACTGATTGAATCTACAGAGCTAAGCACATATATTCTTTCCTTTCTCTCATTGGCTTACTTGCTGGATCAATTGCATTTCCCCTATCCCGCCGCTTGCGGGAAAGACTTCCGCTATAGGGATAGGTAGGTCTCCTATCTGGTAATAATCAAGAATATATATGTACATACTGGAGGAAAGAAAAGAGCTTGCCCAATTGGAAATAGTACTGCTCAGCGAAATGTTGTATCTCTCGTTCTCAGATAGACGGACATTCAAACTAAAATCATTCCTTTTTCTTGTTTTCACTCGCTTACTAATAACTAATCAATTTTCTTTTTTTTTTCTGCAAGTGGAGAGGCCTGGCTCGATAGACTAAGGGATACAAAATCAATCCATTATCCGCTTGCCTACTTTAAAACTTTGTTTTCTCAATAGATTACCATTGAGCTAGAACCAAAACTTCTTTGCCCGCGAAATCTGCTTGCCCTCATCCCTAGACTGCGGTTATGGGGACAAGGCAAGGGGGGGATGTAACAAAACTCAAAGCGATAAAGAATGAAACTGGGTGGCTTAAAGCCCTTAAGACTTCAACTCGCTCTTAGGCAGAAGCACTAGGAGCCATGGAATTAGGGGGGGCAACTCATTCACACTTGATGTTATATAACGGGATGTAAGAAAACATAACTCCCCCTGTCTCGCGCGAAGAAAGAACCAAGCAAACCGCTTTCACATCCTATGTCTTGTGCTTGACCTATAACCAGCTCTCCCTGGGAAAGAAAAGAGCTTGCAATGCGGGCTACTCTATTGGATCCTATTCGTTCGGCTGGGCTGGAAATGGCTGCCTCACTGCGTTGCGTGGACTCCTACCATCGAAGCAAACTAGCCTGGCCCAACATGTAAACTTTCTCCAAGAAATGGGCTTACCCTATGATTGCCGGCTGACAAAAAGAGGTCAAGATTGAAACATTCCTTATTTGGTTTGGCTTGCCTATCTCTTTGCCTTTCGATTTCTCTCATCAGAAAGCCTGCTTCGCTTCCCAAGAGATTTAGGGAAAAGGGCCTTGTCGGCCACCGCTTGCTGATGACGGAACGCATCGTCAATGAAAGGGTCCTCGCGTTGGACTTAGTTGGAAAGGTAGGTGTTCGGCATGTCCCTTGGTTGCGAACTTTTTTAGTAGGGCGGGTTTGGAGATCCCATTCCTCACGTTTACCGTTGTCCCCAGACTTCACCCTTTCCTTGTATACTTTTTCATTTCAATAGTAAGGCGTGTCCCTGTCTCCAACAAGTGTGTGATCCACTGATTCACTGAGTGACTCTTTCTGACCGCGACAGTCCCTATCTCTTAAAGCCCTATCAGACTTCCTCCCTCGAGAAGGGACTGCCTTCCAAGAAAGACGGACTCCATGTGATCCCCTGACACATGGGGATGGAGCCAATCTGAGGTACATAGGTACGAATTAGACTCTCCCAGTCGGCAGTTATGTCATTAACGACATCTACCATCTGATCAGAGTCCGTCGGAGTCACTATGGATTCTACTACTTTCTTTTATTAGTCAATCTCTTGGCTAAGGGTATAGCCCTTGCAAGAGTGAAGAATGATAAGTAGAGTTTCACTAGTAAGTCGGACGTCTCATCTTTCTTTCCGACTTGACTACGATGGAAAGACGGGATAATCCTAGGATACCCTGACCTCGTCAACGGGACAGGAAAAGGCAGCAAGAGGCCTGTTTTCCGGGGCATAAGCTTGCTGCAATGACACAGCACATTTAAGTAAAGCGCAGTGAACAAGAAACCAGATTTCCGGACAAGCCTGATCACCTCCTTAGCAAACAAGTGCGCTCCGACACAGAGCTCTTTGTTGAGACCATCCATCGGTCACTACCAAGATGACTCGATTAAGAACCATCTTAAGTAGTGGAAGACCTTCCAAGATCTTCCACTACTTAATGGCCTTAAGTCGGAACAACTTGTCAAACAGGGTCAGGTTCATTTCCATAATTTATGTAACCTTCCTGGTCCTGGTTGGGAGCTGTCTCCACAGGACACAACCAAGTGAGCTAACAGGGGGTTTAGAGCTCCTTAACACCGGATATTCCGTATTAGTTGATGCAACTCTGACTAAGGTGGATCTGGATATGATATTTACCATAAAGCAAAGCGGATACTGACTTCGAAAGTGCTCTTAATCACTTCTTTCTTGGCCTTCTCTTCAATCCAATAGCAAGAGAAGGTAGAGGAAGACAAACCTTATGTCAAAGCTTCATGCTTACTTTTTTACCCTACTTCCTACATGCCTGATCTTAATGCTTGCTTGGAGAGCGCAAATCCTGTAGCGGTAAACCAATAGCAGCGGAAAGGCCGACAACACCTGCTTTTCCGTCTTGCCTTTGCTACTTGAGAGAATGCCTTGGACCGAGACCGAAAGCAGCTCTTCCCCTCATCTCATTAGCAAGAAAACCGCTTGAATCCATTATTTCTCTAAAGCACTACTTATTTTTTTTAATTATTAAACCCCGAAAAAAGTATCTTTCATGCTTCAATCGAGAATGCTTGCTGTCAGGCTTTCGTACCGAAACAGCTTACTTGCTTGCATCCCTTTGATTGCTGAGTCTCTCCTCCTTGCTGCACTATTATGGTACATCGGTCTAATCCTCTGATCCCGTGACTTGCCTTTCATTTACTTGTCTTTCTCTTTCATCTTTCTATCCTATGCAATAAAAAAAAGGAAGATTCTATGAATATCCCCATCCATAGTAAAGACTCTTCTCAAATACGCAGTTGCCAGATTACACTGTATTCGTCCATAGAATTCAATCTCGTCGTACTACTCACTCAAAATGTTTACATTTTAAATGTCATAACATAATTAATATAAACATAAACATAAACATACATTTATGTTATGTGTTCTAATTGAAAGTTAAAAATAAATTATTTAATGTGTTAGTTAAAGAATTGAAACACTATAACATTTGTCATTCTTTAGTACTTTAGGTCTATTTAAAATATTCATTTTTTTTATAAATTTTTAAGAAATGAACTTTCTTTATAATATATTTTATGGTGATTTTGAGAAAATATTATCAGAGAGAAAAAAACAAAATAAAACATAAGTTTAATTTACACATAAAATATTAATACTATTTTTGATCAAAAAATTTAGATAATAAATTTTTGAATTATTTTTAATTTTAAATAATTAAAAGCAGATTGAGTGATATTTTAGAAGTCGAGGAAACAAAATAGTGATTCTTTTTAAGTACTGTAAAAGCAGTGCAAATATTAAATCAAATTAATAGGTTATTATCTCTCTTTGGAGTTATTTTGATATTACTAATTATATATAATTTTCTAATAATTGGTGTATGCAACATAATAAGACATAATTTTATTAAAATTGACAACAAAATAAAGCATTTTTATAATATTTCAGTAAAATAAATTTGTAATATTATTTAGTTGTATAAAATTAAGTGTGTCGTTTGCAATTGTTTTTAATTATTTAAAAAAGTGGTTATTTTGAATATTAAATATTTTATTATACTATAATTAATTAGTTTTATTTAATAATTTGAAATAAGAAATCAATTACATGAATATAAAATTTAGTACTTTTAATAGTTATTATTAAGAATGTTGAAGTTTAGTTTCTAAAAAAAATTTAGTGGGCTAAACTCACCTTAACCCTGACCCTAACCCCTTAGAGGGGCTTTGGGGTTGAGGCTTTTTTTTGACCCCCATTTAAGGAGCTTCTTAAGAGGGGCTTTTTCAAAAGTGGGTTAAGACTAGTCCCGGGATCATGGATCAAATTGACACCTCTAGTTACAAATAAAATATAAGAAAAAATTCGATCACAACATGTTACAATAACCAAGTCATGGCATAATATCATAATATTGATTCTAATTAGAAGAATCATAACTTTCTATGTTGTGCCTTGTGCGTTGATCATCTTCCATTACCGAAGTCAATTAATTCATGTTCTCTCATATTCAGTATTCTGCTGGCCAATACTGTCACCATGCATAAGAGCTCTGTGTTTCACAAAGTAAGTATTGACTCTCATTAAAATTTTTGCCTGTATTGATCCAAGGGTGTTTCTTCACAAGCTTTATTCCCTCCAGTTCCATTGTCACTTCCTTCATGCTAGGCCTTTCCTCCCCTATAAGTCTCAAGCATCTGGCAGCAAGAATAGCAACCTGCATAATCTCCTGCTGGTTTTCTTCATCCAAAAGTCCCACCTGAATAACATCAAACAGACGATCCTCTTTCAAGCTACACAAAAAGTGAACTGTAAGACTTCGTTTCCCTTCTGCCCTGTCAAAAGAGAAAGGTTTCTCCCCCGTTAGCAACTCTACAAGAACCACCCCAAAGCTATAGACATCACTCTTTTCAGTCAACTGGCTTGATTGCATGTATTCTGGGTCTAAATACCCAAAGGTTCCTTGCACAATTGTGGCTATTTCAGTTTGGTCAAGTGGAACCAATCTTGAAGCTCCAAAGTCAGAGACTTTGGCAGTGTAAGTGTCATCTAAGAGTATGTTAGCAGTCTTCACATCTCTGTGGATGATGGGTATGGAAGCTGCTGAGTGCAAATATGATAGAGCTGCAGCTGCTTCTGTAGCTATTCTTAGACGTGTTTTCCATGACACATTGACTCCCTGACCTTGGTTATGTAAATAATCATAAAGGGTGCCATTGTTAACGAATTCATAGACTAGTAAAGGAACTTCTGTTTCCAGACAACATCCCAAGAGTTTGACCACATTCCTGTGATTGATCTGTGACAGTATAATGACCTCATTGATGAATTGTTCCACCTGGCTCTTATCCACTATTTTGGACTTTTTGATAGCTACAACTTTGTTATTTGAGAGAACTCCTTTGAAAACTGTACCATAACCTCCTTTACCAATGACTAAGCTCTCATCAAAATTGTTGGTGGCTTTCTTAAGTTGTTCTGCACTGAAAATTGTAGTGGTCTGAGATGAGTCTTCTTCTGTGGAGAGTTGTTGTCTTAGAATGATTCCTCCGTTCTGCTGAAAAAACTTCTGCTTTAATTTTAAGACTTTCCTTTTTTGAAACATTAAGTACAACCAAAAAATCCCTATGAACAGAGCAATTAATCCTACACCTGCGCCTGTTAGCAAAATATGATTATGAATAAAGCGCTTATACAATAGAGTGAGAAAATTTTAATAACCCATTTTTTTTTTGATAAAAAAATACAGTTTGATATGTTTTAAAAAATAAAATATTTACTTTAATAACATAATAATATTTTAAAAAGTTTTAAAAAATTATAAAAAGTGAACTGTTAATATATTATCTGTTAAATGAGTATTTTTATCCTTAAAGGATTTCGTAATAACACATCCTTTTCATAATAACAAATTATTTTATTAGTTCTGTGTTGAATAACCATTGTTTAAAAACATCAAGAAAAACAAAACTGAAATAAATTATTTATTTACATACCGATGACGATCTTCATAAAAGCATCGGCCGGCTGCCTTTTTTGGCATCCTCCACCTTCTTTTGTCCCATTTCCGATAAGTCCGTCAGGACAGAAACATTCAAAAGAACCCGGAGTTTCATGACAATGATCTTCACTATCGCAATTGTGTTTGTTACTACTACACTCAGGAATGTCTACAAAGAAATTGTAAGTCTAAATGACACATTAAATAATACATGTGAATAATATATATAAAAAAAAACTTACAAATTTTCTATTTTAGACCCTTAGGTTGAATAAGAAGGAAGGAGAAAGAAGATTAAGAATAAAAGCTTGACATCAAATTAATAAATTATCAAAGGATGATAATGTTTGACATAAACAGATCTAATGAATTGGGAATTAATAATTAATATATTTCGTTTGATTATGATTACAGTGTAATTGGAATAACCACTATTATGCATGAAATCTCTAAAGAGACTTATAAACTCAACCCATCATGCCATATATATACGTATATGACAAAGACCTTGTTTATAGTATTAAAAATTAGCACGTTTAAATTAATAATATGTTAAGAAAAATGCGTAAGCTAATTTGAATCCAAAATGTAGTTGTTAAATTAAAAATTTAGTTGTTAAATTAGTCTAAATGTTAAATTAAGTAATAAATAAAGGAATTACCTTGGCAACCATGGAGAAGGTAAGCGTTTCCCTGAAAGCCTGGTTTACATTTGCATCGGTAACCATATGCAAACGGGGAGTTCTCACACTCGCTATAAGGACTCTTGCATGCATAATCTGCTCTGAGCATGGAAGCTTCGCACGTGTCGTTTCCAACGCTCCAATCCATGACAATAGGTGTCATACTGAACGGGGCGCCGTTTAAATGATCGACGGAGAAAGTGTAGTTGCCGTTTTTGACGACGAAGGAGAAGCCACAGTCGTTGAAATCGGAAGTGGAATTGAAATTGTTGAAGGAGAAAGCTTGAAAAGTGATGTTCTTCATCCCAGGAGGAATGTCGACCTGGCAACACCCTATGCCGGTGCAGTTTCCACTTCTCTGCATGCTTTCAACGCTCTCTAAGGTGTCGCACCTGGTCAAGCACCCCGTTGAAGATTCTGTGCCGTTCCGGAAACTGTTGAGATAGCCGTAGGTATCGCAGCCTACGGTCACGAACTTGTTGTCCTCACTAGAAATGGAAAAAGCCGGTGTTGTGAGACTGACATCGTAGCCGTGTGTTTCTTCTCTACCTAACGATTCGTTTTTGCAGACCTCGGAGATGTAGGTGAGCATGTCGATTTTACCGGCGAGGGTTATGTTCAGAATTTGGACGTTACCTTTACCGCGATACAAGGTTGAGTTTGTGCAAGTGAGATTCAATTCTTTGTCCAGAAAACAGTTTTCACCGGTGAGGTTTGAATTGCCGATGCCGAATGGATACGGAATCGATGAAACAATTCCGCATGAGTACGGGCATCCGGGCAGGGCTTGGCTGGCGGCTTCTAAGGCCATCAGTAACACCACGGTCAGTCTGGTCAGTTGCTTCTGCATCTCCTTCAATCTCATTCCTGCCATATTCTTTTACTGGCTAACGATTACGGACAAGAAATATACGACTTGCTAAACGATTACAGACATGAACATCTTAATCGTTGACGGAGACTTACACGCGTACTTAGTATTCGTCATTTTTAAGAAAAAAATGAAGCCTTAAATATGTTCACGTCCGCGACATTGCAATTAATAAAAGTTTTATTAAAAAACTACATTGCGATTAATGTCAATATTTATTGATGAGTGTATTCTTATGATAATAATTATTATTTTTTGAGTGATTAGGAAAATTTATCATTTTATTAACAAACTAGTTTTAAACTCATGTTTATGCACGATTTGTTATTTGTTTGTGTACAGTAAAAGAGATTTAGAGGTTGATAAAAAATAATAAATAATTTTAACTTTATAATTATGTTTTGAATAGAATCATTGAAAACAATATTTATAGGTTTAAAAAGTTAATAAGTTTATAAAAAAATAAATAATAGATTTGTAAAAATACAAAGAATAAACAATAAACTCTAGCATCAAGAAACAATCTTCTTGGTGTGTGATTGTGGTTTGGATGGTGTGAGGATGCAATTGCAACGCATCATCACGTGCAAGTTTCACACATTAGTTTAATGGTTTGTTTGCCTCCACTTTAGGTTCATGATAGTAGGTGTTGTTTGTGGGTGGGTGAGTGGGTTGAAGGAAGGAGTGCAGCATGATATCTCTTTTTTTTTTTTTTCTTTTTAATTTTCAAATGCATTGGGGTTGCTGACAAGATCATCAAGGAAAGTCAACTTTCCTTAAATCTACTTCAAATGTGTGGACATAAAAATAAAGTACATTTATCCAGGTCCTTTATTGTGTGTGATATGCTTTATGTGGAGATTTCTAAAGGAGTTTATCTTGGTAGTATGGAGTGAAAAAATCATTTGTATAGGCGTATTTTGTTAACAAAATGGGATAAATTGCTTACACATTTAAATCTTTGTAAAAAACTTGGTGTGACTTGGAAGCATTTGGGTCATTGGAAGATAATTCCACTTAGCAAAGGGTTTTATGAATTTGTTTTTTCCACTTTAGAAGACATGCAAAAGATTTTGGTTGTTGGGAACTTGGAATTTATCTCCTAGCATTCTTGGTGCTTTTTCTTGGATAAACAATTTTGTCCCCACTTCGATGAAACTCACAAAAACTCAATGTTGGGAATTCACATTCATAACCTTCCTTTGAAATATTGGCAACTGAAAGTGGTTTTCCAAATAACATGTGAAATTTGTACACCTTTATCTTTAGATGTACACCAAGAATAAGTCTCAGGGTTTCTTAGCACGTTTCTTGACTTATGTTGACTTTTTATCTTATTTACCTAATTAGTTTTGGTGGAAAGACCAAAATTTGTGTTTATTATTGATGTGGAATATGAGAAATTAACTTTATTCTTTTCAAATTGTAAAGTAATTGGTCATGATCTATCTAATTGTAGACAGTTACAACATGATGCTAATGTTATTTCTAGCGGGAGAAAATAATTTGAGAAAAAAATACAACAACATTATTGTCCTAAGGTGGTTGATGCGATGATGGACCTAAGAGTTTTTTAGCTTAAAGGGTGAAGTTTATGGTAGAGCCTGTGATAAAGCCTGTGATGAAGCGTATGGTGGAGCTTATGGTGGAGTCTATGGTTCAATTTTTGCAACCTAAGGTGGTACAACCTGAGCTTGAGCTAGTGGTGGATAATCATGATAATATTTGTGTTGTGAATGAATATTCTCTTGTTAAGAATCTTGATGGTGGTGTGCTAGTGAAATTCAATTCCTTCGTTGGTATGCCTCCTTTAGAGGATGTCACTCGCATTGTCAATAGTTTGTAGGTATGTTTCCTTTAAAGGATTTCACTCTCATTATCAATAATTTGTATGGTCAATGGTAGTTCCTAATCCTTTGACATCTAGTGAGACTCCTTTTATGGATGAATTGAAAATAGCTTCTAAATGAGATAATATGCTTGACGAAAGGAAGATTCTAATATTAAAGAGGATGATGAGTCAGTTCAAACAACAAGGAAACCTAGGGTAAGCTAAAGAAGGCTAATACTTAATCGTCTAAAGTGAAAACTTCTAAAAATAAAGGTCTCTTTTTGGAAAGTGAGAGGATTGAATAATAATTTTTTGAATGCATTGAAGAATTTGTTTTTTTCCTTATATATGGTGGTCAATGTATGGAATGATTTTTGTGTAAGAAATCATGGTTTTTTTTTCATAATAGGTTTTTTTTCCTATAAGTGCGATGTAATTTTAGCATCAGTGTGTCCCTCATTTTTTTTAATAAAATATGTTGGAACAACCGGTACCGATTTTGCCCAGTGGAAATATTAAAACATAGTACGATACATATTGTTAAAAGCAAAGAGCTTATTCGGTCAATTTAAAAAATGGTTCCTTTAACTTTCTTGTAAACTTTTTATAAAACAGTTGATGAACAGAAAATATAAGAGTGTAGGGAGTAGAAAAAATCACACAACTGATTTTTATCCTGGTTCGAATCAAAAGATTCTATGTCCAGTCGTTAATCACTATAAATAGTGATTAACCTTTTCACTAAAATATTGTTTGTACAGATTACAAGATTTCAAATAAAGCTTAAGAAACGAGAACACCTTCCTTCGACAAACGAATCGGAAGCAACAACTCTGCCAACTTGAAGAGAACTGCTCCGATCTTTGACACACAAAGCGCAAGCTTCTCCTATTCACAAGACTTGACAAGAGCAAGAACTAGCACTTGAGAACTTCCTCATATTTCACTGTATTCTCAAATTCGCAAAGTTATCTTTGGAAGGTTTTGGCAAAGAGATTTATAATCTAGTGGTCTGAAAATGAAAAGACGCATTACAAGTGCTAGTGATAATCGATTATTGTAAGTAATAATCGATTATATGCGAGACTTGGACCGGTTTAGGAAATTTAACTCGTCAACCGGTCGGCTCGAGTTCTTCACCTTCTGCCACTCGGTTTGATTCGTCATAGCCTCCTGCCGTTCGGTTCCCTTCTTCTCTCATATAGCTTTCCACCTCTCGGCTTAATTCTCGTATACCTTCTAACACTTCATTTTATTCTAGACTCAATATCGTTCGGCTTCTTTACAAAGCTGTTCGGTCCGTAACTGTGTTCGGCTTGTGTTCGACACCATTTGGTCATTAACTGTTCGGCCTGTGTTTAGCTTGTGTTCGGCCTCCATCTGTTAGTGACCATTCAGTCTTTTAGTTTTGTTCATCCTTCAACTGTGTTCGGCCTTAATATGTTATACACCATTCAGCCTTTTTGATATGGGTTTAATCCTTTACTACATCCCTATTTATGTACGAATTTCTCAATTGGGTCCTCGTTTTTTAAAGTGTATCAAAATGGTCCCTAATTTTGAAAATTGATATCAATTGAGTCCTTTCCGTTAAGTTGGCTGGACGACGTTAAAAAAATTGATGAGTGGATGCTGAGATGACAAATGAGCGCTCGTCCACCAGCGAACGAACGCTCGTCCAGCAGCGAACGAACGCTCGTCCACCAGAGAACGAACGCTCGTCGACCTCTTACTGCTGGACAACCGTTCGTTCCACACTGGACGACCGTTCGTTCGGTGGTCGACGAGCGTTCGTTCGCTGATGGACGAGCGTTCGTTCGCTGGTGGACGAGCGCTCGTTCGTCATCTCAGCATCCCACTCATCAATTTTTTTAACGCCGTCCAGCCAACTTAACGGAAAGGACTCAATTGATATCAATTTTCAAAATTAGGGACCATTTTGATACACTTTAAAAAACGAGGACCCAATTGAGAAATTCGTACATAAATAGGGATGTAGTAAAGGATTAAACCTTTGATATGACCCTTAAGTCTTCAACTATTAATGACCATTCGGTCTTGAACAATGTTCACCCTTTAACTGTTGTATGTTGTTCGACCTTTATTGTTAATGACCGATCGGTATTCAACTGAGTTTGGCCAATGTTCAACTCCGTTTGGTCCTATGAGTGTCCGTTTAGTCTTGAACAGTGTTCGACTATGAACGACTATACACCGTCCAGCCTTCAACTATTACATACCGTTCGGTCTTTGACTGATAGTGACCGTTCGGTCTCAGTCATGCCTCTACTCGGGTGCCAGGTTCAATTCTACCACCACTTCACCGTCCAACTGCTCGATCTCGGTGTCTTCTCTTGTACAAAAATGCTTTTAAACTCATACAACAGAGGTCTTCTTATTCTTTACTTTGTAACATCACCAAAATCATTATTTTCAAGACACCAATGCTCCTCATTGGTAGCAATCTCCCCCTTTTTGATGATGATAAAGAATTCCCTGTTTAAAAGCATTGTTGAATATCTGCACAAAATTTAAACTTACAAATAGGTTAGCAGTAACTACACTAGAAGTATTTCTCCCCGTTTTTAATCATAAGAAAAAAGTAAGTATACTCCCCCTTAAAATGTTCTCTCCCTCAATAAAATAATGTATGCACTATATGAGAATATGAAAGGATTCTATTTATTTTGGGAAAATGTCATTACAGCATAAGGAAATACAACCAAAATAGTAGACTAAGTGAAAAACAAGCAAACAAGCAGCCTAATCTAGAAATCTCGAGTAGGCGGTCTTTCCGGAGGATGAAGATTGATGCGACTTTCAATGTTGCCAAGAAAAGTGTCAAAATCATAAAAAATCTCAATAAGATATTCATCATGAGTTTGCTGCATTTCAATGAGTTCATCAAAACGTGCTTGATGAGCTAAACTCATGTCCTCCAATTGCTTAGACAAATTTGCAAAGTGCTCTTCCATTGAGAGAGAGGAGGATGAAGGCATGGTGAAAGGTCCAGCTTCAGATGGAGAAACAGCTCCTACTAGTTCTGCCATATGGGCATCCATATCATCATCTTCATCATCCTGATGATCATCATCCTTCTGAATGATCATGCGCCTACGGGCGACAAAACCCATTTGACGAAACGTTGTCTCCCCAATTTCAGTGCCAATTTCTTAGATGGCTTGGGTGAGCTCTCATTCTATACGAAGTCCTTTGTATTCAAGAATCCTAGAGATGAGGAGAGCGTAGGCAAGATGATAGGCATGATACTTTTTGACTTTTAGCATAGTGTCTGTAGCACGGGGGCACAGAAGCCACACTATCAGATAATGAATTAAGCGTTCTTCTACCTTGAAGCCACCCACCAGCAGTTGACGGCGATTGGTTTGTTGCTGAGGATGTCTTAGAAATGATTGGAAGGCTAGCAAGCGATTGAAGTCCGGGACTCCAAGATGAACTTTGACAACATCATCCCAAATGGTGAACTATGCCACGTTAGTACATATGTTGTCATCCAAAATAATTGGGACCCCCTTCACCTTGGTTATAATGATTCCATCGCGGTATTTTAGATTAAAGTAGAACACTCTAATGAGATCAGGATATATACATGCTTTTTGTTCTACTATATGAGTGATACCTTGAGCTCCAAATAAATTAGGGAATTGGAAGCCATAAAATCGGTAGAAATCCAACCTGATGATTTTAACTACCATGAGCCGACGTTCCTGCCAAAAGTTGGCAAAATCTGCATGCTTTTCTTGATCGGACATCCAACCTTCAATGGATGCAGGGCGAGCAGCACGAGGTCTGGATGAGGACACTCCAGCAGCCCGGCGGTGGTGTCTTCTCGAATCAGCCATGACAAGATGAGAAGAAATGAGATATGTGAAGAGTGATGAGAGGAAAAGGGAAATCTGGTGCAAATCTTAGTTGAGCCGAGTTTTGGGTAGAAAGGAGTGGCCTTTAATCGATTATAAGGGGTTATTTATAGGAAACATTGAAAAACTACCCGTTTATGCTCGTTTATAGCCGTTTTAGAATGTGGTAACGACTATATTTTTGACACTGCACGCGTGATAATCAATTATTGTATGTAATAATCAATTATTGCATCAAAAAATAATTTCCAGAAATGCAAGGACAATCGATTATTGATGGTAATAATCAATTATCCGTTCATTACTACCCAGATTTAAAGAGCGTGTTAGGATAATCGATTATGCCTTGTAATAATCGATTATATGCGAATTGAAACATTTTCCAGACGCTTGGAATAATCGATTATATCCTTGTGATAATCGATTAAATACGCTGGGAGTACCAAAAACGATAAAAAACTCATGAATCTTAACTCTAAGACATCTCTATTACTCCTAACTCTCTTCTAATCTATCCTTAGGTAATGCCTTGGTGAAAATGTCTGCTAATTGATGTAATGTATCAATATACTCTATTGTGCAATCACCCTTTTGGATATGATCTCTTAAGAAGTGATGTCTTATCTCTATATATTTAGTTCTAGAGTGCATTATAGGGTTCTTGGTTAGGTTTATAGCACTAGTGTTATCACATTTCAGAGGAATGTGATCAAGGAAGATATCAAAGTCTTCTAATTATTGCTTCATCCACAAGATTCGGGCACAACAGTTTCCTGCAGCAATATATTCTACTTCGATGGTAGACAAAGCTACACACGCTTATTTCTTTGAGTGCCAAGACACCAAAAGCAGCCTAGAAAATGACAAGTACCACTAGTACTTTTTCTATCTATTTTACAGCCCCCATAATTTGCATCAGAATAACCTATCAAGCTAGGAGTGGCATCAGAAGGATACCAAAGTCCAAAAGAAGTAGTTCCTTTAAGGTACTTTAAAATTCTCTTAAAAGTTGTTAGGTGGGATTCCTTAGGATTCGCTTGATATCTAGCACACACACAAACACTCTGCATAATATCTGGTCTACTAGCAGTAAGATACAATAGAGATCCTATCATCCTCTAAACATAGTTTGATTTACTTCTTCTCCAGATTCATCCTTGTCTAAGTAACAAGAAGTTGCCTTAGGGGTGTTGGCTTTTTTACAGGTATCCATTCCAAACTTCTTAAGTACTTCTCTACAATATTTGGTTTGGGAGACAAAGGTTCCCCCTTCCATTTGCTTTATTTGTAGTCCTAAGAAGAAATTTAGTTCACCCATCATAGACATTTCAAATTCACCTTGCATTATATTTGCAAATCCCTCACATAATGAATCATCAGTAGATCCAAATATAATATCATCAACATACACTTGAACAATCAAAATATGCTTTCCTACTTTCTTAATAAATAAGGTTGAATCAACCTTCCCTCTAGAAAAATTATTTTCAATCAAGAAGGTACTAAGTCTTTCATACCAAGACCTAGGTGCCTGTTTAAGGCCATACAATGCCTTTCTCAGTTTATACACATGATCAGGAAATTTAAAATCTTCAAATCTAGGAGGTTGACTAACGTATACCTCCTCTTTTATAAAGCCATTTAGAAAAGCACTTTTTACATCCATTTGATACAATTTAAATTTCATCAATGATGCGTAAGCAAGTAAAAGTCTAATTGCTTCTAACTTGGCGACTGGGGCAAAGGTCTCATCATAATCTATACCTTCCTCTTGACAATAGCCTTTTGCAACTAGCCTTGCTTTGTTCTTTGTGATGTTTCCCTCTTCATCTAGCTTGTTTCGGAACACCCATTTTGTCCCAATGACTTGATAGTCCTCTTTTCTAGGAATGAGTTCCCAAACGTCATTTCTTACAAATTGGTTTAGTTCTTCTTACATAACAATGCATCACTTATCATCGTGAAGAGCTTCTTTTATTTGAGACACAAAAGCTACTGCTAGACAAAAATTATTTAAATTACGTCTAGTAGTTACCCCTTTTGAAATGTCTTCAATGATGTTGTCCAAGGAGAGGCCACGAGGTTGTTTGTAGCTCTTAGGATCCATTTCTTGATTTTGAGTTTCTCTATGATTATTTTCGTTTAAGTACATCTCTTCAAGAGCTTCCCTTACGTAATCCTCCTCTCCTCCAATAAGTTTGTTTGACTCAAGAGGGTTTACCTCAAGGTCCACAATTTCATCAAAGACAACATGTATTAACTCCTCAATTATTAAAGTTCTTCTATTAAACATTTTGTATGCTTTGCTAGTTAATGAATTACCCAAGAAGATAGCTTCATCATATTTAGCATCAAATTTTCCAAGTTTATCTTTACCATTATTTAATACAAAGCATTTGCATCCAAAAATTCTTAAATGAGACAAGTTTGATTTTCTTTCTTTAAATAGTTCATAAGGAGTTAATTTGAGAATGAGTCTAATAAGCATCCTATTCAGCACATAACAAGCAGTACTTATTGCATCAGCCCAAAAATATTTGGGTACATTAGATTCATTTAAAAGAGTTCTAGCTAATTCTTCTAATGATCTATTTTTCCTCTCAACAACCCCATTTTGTTGAGGAGTTCTAGGAGCAGAAAAATTATGAGTTATTCCATACTCATCACAAAACTTTTCAAATGATTCATTTTGAAATTCACCGTCATGATCACTTCTTAAAGTTTTTATTTTCAGGTCCTTTTCATTTTGAACACGTTTGGCAAAAGTTTTGAATGCTTTAAAAGCTTCACTTTTCAGAGTTAAAAAGAAAGTCCAAGTAAAATGTGTATAATCATCAACAATCACAAGAGCATAATAGTTTCCACCAAAACTCTTAATTCTAGATGGACCAAACAAGTTCATATGCAAAAGTTCTAGAGGATTTGTTGTAGAAATCATGCTTTTAGATGAAAGAGAGGATTTGGTTTGTTTGCCTTTTTGACAAGCAGAACATAATTTGTCTTTTTCAAATTTTAGTTTAGGCAAACCAATCACAAGATCTTTAGAAATAAGTTTATTTAGATGTTTCATATGAATGTGTGCAGCTCTTTTATGCCATAACCAATGATTTTCCTCTTTTGCAACTAAACATGTTATGCCATGACTAGACGCGGTTTCAATGTCAACCAAATAAATATTATTATGCCTAACACCTTGCAAAGCAATATTAGAATAATCCTTAAAATAAACAGTAAATTTATCACTTTCAAATGTTACCTTGAGACTTTTGTCACATAATTGACTTATGCTTAGGAGGTTGTGTTTGAGACCTTCAAGATACAATACATGAGATGGTCGTCAAACTTCATTCCAGAAAAGTTTGAGCAGAGAAGAGGGTATCACACGCTAAGATAAAGTAAATGAATTTTCAATCTTTTGCTCAAATTTTTATTCAATTCACTAACCTTTTAACGTCTAACGCTGCGGCATTCGACATTTTATATCCTTTTGACGTCTAATTCTAGGGAATTCGATGTCATACGTAAATACATTTTCACCTTCGCGCCAAGCATTTTTACAAAATATACCCAATATAACAAATTGACGTTGAATTATAATTCTAAACGACGTCTAATAATTGCATTTATTTACAAAAATGCCACCAGTCATTTTTAACGTTGAATATTCATTGGTTGGACGTTGAACGCGTGACGTTATACGTTAATGAAAGTTGTTATTCAAAAAGTTGTTTAACACAAAGAGCTATGTGTCAATTTATAGAAATGACAATAGTGACACAATTAATACTATCGATTACGTTATTAATGTAATTTGTTAAGCAATTAATACTATTGTTTACATTATTAATGTAATCAGTTAAGCAATTAACACTACTGTAACATAATTACATTTAAAGTATTTAACAGACTAAGCATAACATGTAATCGATTAAGCAATTAATGAAAGAATAACATTTAAAAATATGATTGTTAAGGTAGTTATGACTTATCGAAAACAAGTTTTCAAAACATAAGAGCATTAATCGATTAAGAAAAGAGTGTAATCGGTTAAGTACAACACTTAAGCAAATTTGAAAACTTTTTCACTCCAAAATTCATCAATGCACTGGTAAACAAGTATATGCAAAGACACTAGTTTTAATCGATTATTTACATAATGTAATTGGTTAAAACTTGCAGTTTTGCCACTGTTAAGCAAATACTAATATTTGATGAAACTAACAGATTACATAAACTCTATAATCGATTAATTCATACAGATATGAAATGTGCAAAGAGTTTTATCAATCTTAACCATTGAATATGCATATCACAGATATAATCACATATAATAGATATAAACATGATGAATATGCAAAACATTTAATTAAAGCACAATCAAATATATAAACAACAACTTTCCTTAATATGTGCAAGAAACTATTAAAACAGTTCTATTGTTGCCATCATAAAAAACATATATGGGATATATGAGGGTTTTGCTTTCACATAGCTCCCCTATCAAAATGATTATTATGATATGGTCTATTTCCTCCAAACATGTTTGCAGCAGAAGCTTGAGATGAACTCTCCATAGTAGTTTCTACCAAGATAGGGCATTCATCAATATAATGTTCTGTTGAAATGCAAATTCCACATTTCTTGGCAATTTGTGGAGTTGAAGTTTTAAACAAGCTTGCAATCTCATCGAGTTTTCTCTCTAGCTTATTCAATATTTCATCTATCTTTTTTCCATCTACTGCACTAATTTTCATCTCATAAACTCCCCTCAACAAGGTCACTGAATTTGCTTTTGTTTCAAATTCTTGGATGTCTACTGCCTTTCATTCTATTAGATCTATACCATCTTTTAGTGACCTGTATATTAAAGATCCTCCGCTTGCAGCATTTGTCCATAACTTATCTGTTGGACTTAAGCCTTCATAAAAGCTTAAAATGAGATCTTCTATTTGAAGTTGAGGGCAAGAAGCACAAAGTTTCTCGAATCTTTCCCAATACTCACTAAGATTTTCTCTATCTCTCTGTTTTATATTTTGAATTTCTCTACGGATGGCTGATAATCTAGATGCAGGAAAATATTTTTAAAGAAAGAGTCTTTCTATGGTTTCCCAATTTGTAATCCGTACAGAGAGATAATACCACCAATTTGGAGCTGCTCCTTAAAGAGTAAAAGGAAAAACTCTAATTATAAGGCTATCTATTGTGATCCTGAGAGATCTAAAATTTTCACACAACATGTGGAACTACCTTAAATATTTGTGTGGATTCTCCCTTGACAACCCATTGAATTTAGGTAAGGCATTTAATAAGTCAGGTCTCAACTCCCACTCCTCATTAGGATACTCTATGTTGTGGATAACTGTGTTGTGGGAGGTGGCTAACTGTCTGATGTTTCTTTGTGCTATCTTATTTGGGTTAGGATCAGGTAAAGGATTAGACGATATATTTGTGACTGAAGATAATGAAGGTGGTATGGCTTTAGATGTAGGAAGTATTCCCTTCGTAGAACACCCAAATTTCAAACTTTTATCAGCTTATGCAAATTCGTTTCAACTTCCAGGTTAATTTGATAAAATTCTCCTGGATTAGCCCAGGTCATGCATTACGCAGTCTGCTGAAGTTATTTATCTGTTATTGACTTAATTTTCTTTCTTTTATTCTTTTGTCCTTGTTTTAGAGACAGATTTCAAGTAAGATATAAGTAAGACTTTGTTTGGGTCCACTCCTAGGAAAGAGAGGTGCGTCATAATGGACAACTTAAATACCAAGTCTTTCGAAGCTAGAGTATATTCAAACTAGCCTCAAATACTTCTCAAGAGAAATTCTTAATTAAAACAAGAAGAAAATTTTTGTTAACAATAAGAATAACTAAAGACTACAAAATAACTCAAACTAAATTAAATGTATGTGTCAACCAAAAATTAAGATAAAAATAGACATGAAAATAAGAATTAAAATATTCAAAATACTAACTGTATTTCCCGGCAATCGCGCCAAATTTTATATGCTGTTGTTGAAGCTATCAAATTAATACTACTTTTCAAGGCAACTTCAGTATTGCCAGGTAGTATTCAAGAAAGTAAATAGGGTTGAAGTTGTTGATAAGGGGAGCTATGTTAAAGCTAAACCCAAACCCTTGTGTGTTTTTGATGATGACAACAACAAAAATGTTTTAATAGTTTCTTGCACACATCATGCAGAGTTGCATTTATATGCTTGTTTGTGCTTGAACTGTTTGGTTTGCATACGTTTGTGGTTATACATGAGTTTATATTTCTGGTATGCATATTCATGGTTTTGAATGATAAAACTCTTTGCACAATGCATATTTGTATGAATTAATCGATTATAGTGATTATGTAATCAGTCAGATTCATCAGATATCAACAAATGCTTAACTATGGCAAACTACAACTTTTAATCGATTACATTATATGCATAATCGATTAAAATCTCTAGATTGTGGGTTCCTTGTTGCCAGTGGCCAGGAAGAGAACATGTTGTTTTGGTTTTTGTGAGAGGTGTCTCAATAGGTTTTTGTAGAAAGAGGATTGTTCTTTCTGTGTTGTTTGTTATCTATATTAGATTTGGAGTTGGAGAAGAGATTGCATTGAGAGAGAGTCTCTGTAATTGTTGCTGTATAACTCAATCTATATAGTGAATTGGCTTTCAATCTCAGGTTGATTGAAAGAGATATGGATGTTGGCATTGAGGCTGAATCAGTATAGAAACTGGGTGTTTTTCTTTTTATCCCTTATCTCTATTATTACAGTACATTCTTTATTTTCTTGTGTTTCAAGAAAGTGTTAAAGATTTTCAAAGGTTTTTAAAAGAACAAATATTTTAATACTGAACCAATTCACCCCCTTCTTGGTTGATAAATAAGGCCTATGCTTTTCTACAATTGGAACGAGAGCAGGTTTTTTGAAAGTCACTCAAAAACTAATCGATTTGATTTTCCGTGTTATTGATTGTTTTGATCCTGATGGCTATTATCTCATTGATCATGAGTAAGAGTGAATTTAATGATTATTTCTTGAATACAACCTGTAAAGGTATGTGTAGTCCTATCATTAACAGTTCGTATGAGTTATTTAAGACAGAAGCATCTCGGAAATCAACTCAAGAAGAAGAAAGAAGCATTAATATTATGAAATTATAAGGGAAAGAATCAAACATGATGGCAGAAAAGTTTACAAAATTTCTAATGAATAAAAGGAAGACTGAGAACAATCACAAGGAAGATTGGAAGCTGTGTAAAGACCAACGTCTACAGCGAACAAACCTAAGTAGGATGGCAAAATCAAATACAGCTGAAATGTGTGCTAAACAAGAAGAAAAGCAAGCTATGTGGTATTTGGACAATGAATGGTTCAGACACATGACATGTGATCCAACCAAATTCATCAACCTATCTTACAAGATAAGTAGCCACGTCACATATGGAGACAACAATGATGAATCACTATTTTGCACTATTCATTAAGCTTTCTGCACCATATTGTATTAGTGAATTGTGTTTAATTCTTCATTATTGTCTCATTTTCACTATTTCGGCTTAATTTGACTAATAATTCTTATTTTAATTAATTTGAATTATTTGGTCTTAATTATTCCAATTATTAAGTGCAAGGAAATTTAGGAAGCATATTTTGGGACAAGAAGAGTTTGGCCACGTCAACATTATAGTTTAATTTCGTTTTGAATTCGTTTATAATGTAATTGGGTCAAACTTTATGACTTTGGACCCATTTTCGGTCAACATTTAGGAGAAGCGAATTTAGAGGGCATTTTCGTCGTTTGGGGTTTTTAAATACCCAAATCATATTTAGGTCACCTCTCCTCTCCCTCATTTTCACGTTTTCCTTTAGATTTTCAAGGTTTTTTGCGTTTTCTACCCCCTCCCCTCTTTAGGGGATTTAAGTTTGCTTTCAATTCCTTCTTTATGTATTGAATCCCGTTTTTAATTCCAATTTAATTTTCGTTTTACATTCTTGCTTCAATTTACATTTTGAATGTTGCAATTTCGTCTCCCCTTTCATTTTTGTCTCAAATTTCGTTTTTGCATTGAAATTAAATTTCGTTTCCAGCACTTCTTTAATGTATTCAGTTCTATTTTAGTTGCTTCAATCTAGTTTAATGGAAGTGTAAATCTGTGTGGTTGGTAATTGGGAATATTGTAATGATTGCATGAGATTTTTGGATTGTAATTGATGGTGTTGTTCTTGCCTTGCATGATGCCAATTCGGGTTTGTGCTTGCAATTAGGTATATGCTCAGTTACCTAATTGGTGTTTGATTTTTGCTTAGTTAATTGGACCATGGGTGCAGATTTGATTGGGTTTATGAAATGTGTTTGCTTAATTCGCATTTTTGAAGACCGGATTAACGTTCACTTGGTTTGTTAATTCGTGTTGGGTTAGGGGTGAGAGTAGTGTTTAATTGTTGTTAATCTGTGATTGGAAGCATTGTAATTGATCTAGTTGCCAACCATTTTTAATCTGTGTTGAATTCATGTTTTAATTTAGTGCATTTCAAGTCACAAAACTCTTCACAAAACCCCTCCACCAAGTGTTCGATCTAACGACTGAACTAATATTTGGTCTTAAGAGACGACCTAGGAGTCACTTCCTAGCTTATATGCACTTTATTACATATTAATTTAATTTAGGTACGACCTCGATCAAACAACAAGGGTAAAATTGTTGGAATCGGTAAAATTCAAACACCATCTTCATATATGATTGAAAATGTTTTGCTTGTTTTGAAGGATTGAAACATAATCTTCTCAGTATAAGTCAACTTTGTGATAAAGGGTTAAAATTTACCTTTGAACCTAACCATTGTTTTATTTGCAATGATTCCTCAAATGAACTTCTATTAATTGGAAAAGATGTAACAATATCTATATGATTGATTTTAGGAAAACATCCTTTAAATATGTTATCTACCTGTTGTCTAAAGATAATGATCCTTGGTTATGGCATAAGAGACTTGCTCATATTCATATGGCTAAATTAAATAAACTCGTCTATAGGAATCTTGTAATTGGTCTACCAAATATAAAGTATAATTCTGACAGGCTTTGTGATGCTTGTCAAAAGGGAAAGCAAACAAGATCATCCTTTAAAACTAAGAGAGAAATGTCTATTTCTAGACCTCTTGAGTTGCTTCATATGGTCTGTTTTTGATGACTTTTCTAGATATACCTAAACTTTTTTTCTTGCTATCAAAAGTGTTATTTTCAGGATATTCAAGAACTTTGCATCTATGATACAAAATGAAAAATATCTCAAGATCAAGTCTATCAAAAGTGATAACAACAGGGAATTTCTGAATGAGAACTTTGACAACTACTATGTTGAAATGAGGATATCTCATAACTTATCAGTTCCCAGAACTCCCATTAAAATGGAGTGGTTGAGAGAAAGAACAGGGCTTTGGAAGAACTTGCACAAACCATGCTAAATGAGAGGGATATGCCTAAATATTTATAGGCAGATGCAGTCAATACAGCCTATTACGTGCTCAACAGAACAATCATTATACCAATGTTGAAGCTTACACCTTATGAGTTGTTTAAAGGAAGATAACTCAACATCACACATATGAGAAACTTGGTGTCTATCTTTCTATCCCTTATTTTTTTAATTACATTACATTCTTTATTTGCTTGTGTTTTGACAAAGTGTTAAAGACTTTCAAAGGTTTTGAAAAGAACAAATATTTTAATATTGAACCAATTCACCCTCCCCCCTTTGGTTGGGAAATAAGGCCTATTCTTTTCTTTAAAAGTAACCCTGATCAGTCGTCTCCCAATGAATACGAAATTTCTTTTCAATACTTGACTCTTATGAATGTTATGCAATGCTTAAGAATAAAAGTGAGAAACTATGCTAATGAAGTTAATGTTTGAGGAATGTTGAAGAACAATTAATAAACTTAGAAACAATGACAATAAAATAGGTTAATTCTACTACTTTTCCAAGATAGATTCATCATCGCTTATACTACAATTCATTTTTCAATTGATTGTTGTTCGAGTTTCAAATTAATTAAATTATATTCTTAATTAATTTAAGGGCGATCATACAGTTAACAAAAGTAAATTATCAATCAAATGCAAGATCTTTCTAGATTATTCACATTGAATTCAACGAAAGTACATTCTTAATCCAATCCCATTGTGTTTAATCTTATCTATTCTTAAAAGTTAATTAGTCAAAGTAAATTCTCAATTAATTATAGATGAAATTATTACCACCAATCAAAGTAGATTCTTAATTAGTAGCAAAAGTTTGTTAAAACACATGATAGTTCCTCATTTCAATCAAAGTAAATTCTCATTCAAACCTAGAAACCCTTAAATTCATGTGATCATTATGCATGTAGATTCAAACATCATATGATGCAAAAATCTTTACTTTTAATATGATTGAGAGATGAAAGACATAAAAGAATAACAACCTAAACCAATAATAAAAAGAAACAATTACATTAATTCAACTTAACTACAAAATTCATAATGAAGTTACAGTGAAATAGCGCTGTGAGCTCAGCCCTCCTTGAATAAAGTGGAATACATGGTAAAAGAAAGTGAGAGGAGTGGTGGATGATTACTTCCAATGGAGGAGTCTAAATGAATCAATGAGTTATGATTTCTGCCTCTCCTTGGTCTCTTTATATAGGGCTTGGACTCTGAATATTCTGTTAATAAGTTATATCTTCCAAATAATTAAAAGATTTAGATAATTATAAAAACATTTAGAAGATACTTTTTGTTGATATTTCTATATTTAATTAATTATCTTTCAAATATCAATTGAATTGTCTCCTAAATTCCATTTACGCCCTTCTTAATTTTCCAAAATTGTAGAGAAGTCCAGAAATTTCTTCTATTTACATGCCCTTTCTCTCTTTTTCAAAATTGTAATTCAAACTTTAATTCCAGCTGCATCAACAAGCATTAGACTATCCAACATAATCTATGCAACTAAAAATCACATTCTAAGTCTCTTATAATTCCTAAACTCGATAAATCCAATCGTCACAAATTCACTTTAAATCAACCATCTAAGCACAAGATTCTCCCTAAAATTTTGAAATTAAATCTAAAATGTGGGCATACATATGTACTCATCAACTTCAGCATAGCATCTCTTCTAGCTTTGGCCCAACCTAGCTAAGGAGATTGATATTAGATAAGGTGTCCTTGTGTAAATTGCAAATGTTAGAAAATCCATAAAGCACCATATGTTATGTCCTATTTGTTACAATTTAAACATATACCAAGCTACAACATTTTAGTTAATCATGGTGAATAAGAATGAAGTGTACAAAACTTATGCTATACATCCAATACTTATGAAAGCTAGAGATGTTGCTCCTTGAGAGCGACTAATTCATTAGTCAGAGAGGTTTCTTGTTGAGAGCGATTATTCCATTAGCGAGGGAGTTGCTCGTTGAGAGTGATTGTTTTCATTAGCGAGAGTAGTTGCTCTTTAAAACTGTGTGAAATATTTGGTTTACTTGTTCTACTGGTTTTAGTTTTCACAATCTAAATTTTTGAGTTTTGTTAAAGACTATTGAAGGATCACACTACCTAACTAGAAAAGACAACGTTTTTAAGTTTGTTCGTTGTGTCTCACTTCCCTTTTCAAGAAGTCTTCTTGGTAAACTTCTATATGTTTGAATTTTAATGAAAGAAAAGGTTTCTGCTTTGTTATGTTAGCTTACATTTTAATTTTTTGTGTTTGTATTTTTTTATTACAATGATGATGTTCTTCACTTAGGACTAGAGGATAATTCAAGTGATGATGCATAATGTAAGACCCTTGAAATTTGTTGTAATTAAGATACTAGATATTTTTGAAATAAAAAATAATTTATGTATAAATGCTACAGTAAAATGCTAAAGTAAAATACGTATAGTGCTACAGTAAAATATGTACAATGCTACAGTAAAAATACCTCGTGAATCATGTGTTGCTACAGTACTGCTACAGGAAAAATGTAGTACAAGCTACAATACCGCTACAGTGAATAGTAGTACAGCTACAGTACTGCTACAATGATTGTAGTACTGCTACAGTGAATAGTAAAATGAATAGTAAAAATGAATAGTAAATTTTTTTTTTTGCTATAAATAGCCAAGGGGGGAAGGCTGAAAATTTACACCAAAAACTTAGAAAAATTTTGAGAGAAGAGAGTTGGAAGAATTTCTAGTTGCAAAGGGGACATTCTGGAAGTTTTTGGGAACGAGGAGATTAAGTCTGTAATAGAGGTAAGGGAAGCCACTCTTGAATCTTGAGTATACAATACTTTGCTTTTGTCTAATCCTAAATATTGACTATTGAGTATTTTGTTTCTGGATGATCTTGAATTTTGAATGAGAACATGCTTCTGTGATGAGACACAAGTTTGATGGTTGTAAAATATGATATTGATTCTGTTATGCTAATTGTACGTTATTATTACTTAGAACATTTAGTTATTCCTTTTGCAATTTTGGAAGGATGAGGAGTTGTCTAACCGGCTCTGCCAAATTCAACTTCTTGTTTCCCCAGACCTTTTGTTGTTTCTTATCTCTTTATATTGTATTTTTGGAAGGACGAGAAGTTGTCTAACCGGCTCTGCCAGATTCAACTTCTTATTTCCCCAGACCTTTTATTTCTTATTTATTTATATTGTATTTTTGGAAGGATGAGAAGTTGTCTAACCGGCTGTGCCAGATTCAACTTCTTGTTTCCCCAGAAATTTTATTGTTTTATCTATTTTTTTTATTGCATCTTTCTGGAAGGATGAGAAGTTGTCTAACCGGCTCTACCAGATTCAACTTCTTTTTTCCCCTGAATTTTTATATTAAGATTATTTTGATGGTAGGGGAGCTAATCCTTTCTTAAATATGATATTTATACATATTATGATCATGAATATGAGTTATGAACATGTTAAAATTTTGGTAATGGTAGTTATCTATTCACTTGTGTAAATTTAGTTTTCATGATTATAATTTTTCTTATTTTCGAGTTACTGTGGTAAAACATTCATTTTAATTGTTTTTACCGTTGGATTTAGCTAAAATTTTAATATGTGAATCCTAAGACCTATTTCTTCACTTTGACCGTTCGGATCATTAATTAAGAGTCTGTACTTGGAGAAATAAGTTTGCATGTTTGAGTAAATTAATTACCCCTGTTATTGTGTTACTGAGTCCTCTCGGTAAAATATAGATTCTGTTCTATTTGACCGTTAGATCAACCTAAAAATTTGATATATGATTCCTAAGATATATTACTATAATTTGACCATTCGGATTCGTAATTAGAAGTCTATGTGTTGAGAAATAAATTTCGAAATTTTGAAAAGTATGATGAACACTATATTTTTGTTCTTAAGTTATCATGGTAAAAACTTCATATATATTTCATTCACCGTTACATTGAGCCCAAACTTTAATATGTAGTTCCTAAGATATATTGATGTATTTTGGCTGATCTATGACCTTTGATTGGTGAAAATATGTTGAGTTATACTCGTTATGGGAAAAATGAGTTTATAATATGAAGTATGATATCTGGCAATATGTTTAATTTATTGACACCAAAATGGGTTATTGTCAATTTATGATTAAAGAATGAACATGATTGAGTTAGGTGGATAAGAGGGTATGAATTGTTGATTTTATGAAATGTTGGAGTGGATATAAAAAATCATTACTTATGAAATGATGTTTACTACTGGGAGTAGTATGTTCGGTTTATACCATGAGAGCTTGATATGAGTAAAGTAACACCCGAGGTTTATGAAAGCAGACAGAAAGTGGTCTGACCATAAGGCTTTGACATAAACATATGATTCGTAAGTTTTATAGAAGCAGGCAGAGAGAGGTCTGACCATAAGGCTTCAGAAAGTAAGACACAGTATACAGGTAAGGCTTAAGGAAGCAGGCAAAGAGCGGTCTGACCATAAGGCTTCGTGAGTAAGCATGGTATACTTGTAAAATGAGAAAGATGATTTTGAAGAAGTTAAAAAAAATGAATTAATGACATCGGGATAATGGTATTTATAAATTACAGAAATACATGATCGAAACATTTATATTATAAGTAAATTTAATGATTGTATGATATGGTTGGCTTACCCTTATTTGTTTGTGCTATGATCATATAACTCATGTTATATGTGAGCAAATAATGTTGCAGATGCGGTTGAAAAAGCTTAGAGATGATGAGAGAGATGCGGGGAAAAACTTTCAGGGATTTTTGTAAAAAGAATAAATTTGCATTGGAAAAATATGTTGTGTAAGACTTATAAGTTTAATTTCGAAATTATGTTAAGTGGTGAAGACTATATTGTTTAAAATTTTTAAGTTTGGAATTGTACTTTGGAAGAATTGAAATAAAGTTTGATTGTTTATATCAGATATCAAATTAATTTAGTCTTTATTACCAGTAATACCCTTTAAATTATTTGGGTGTTACACATAACAGTAAAAATGAGAATTTGGATAGGACCTAAAGTTGTTGGCTAGTCTTAGAATTTTTATTTCACATTTATTTTACAATTTTGTTGAGTTTCGGGATGTAAGATATGAGTTTATTTTTATTTTGAATTTTAATAAAATGGTGACAATTTTATAATAAAAATAATTATTTGAAATAGGGTTGTTTGTGTTAGTCATACTGAGAATTGAATTGTTGACTTTTTTGTTATTGGCATGTTAACGAGAAAACAACCTTATTTGAAATCTTAGCATACTTAGAAGACTATCTTTACTGTCCTCTCTTAAGTTTCTTTTACTAATACAAATTTTGCTTTAGTAAATGCAATCAACATAGTTTTTTTCTAAAACTTCTAACCTTTATTTAGGAAATGCAACAAGTAATACTTATGTTTGTATGTATGTATATGTCTTGTGCTTATACTACATATGCAAAAAAAAAAAATTATTAAAATTGTGTATTTAATTTGCAAGTGGAAGCACTGTGAAACTTTAAAGAGGTACAACAAAGGAATCCTAAAATAGTGGTTAAACATTTAAGTTTTAGTTTGAATCCTAAAATATATTTGAATAAATTGTATTTAACTTGGATCATAAAAAAATGGAACCAAACTTCTTGTGCAACTAATGTGGAAGATCTAAAACCTAAAATATATGTATTTACTAGGAACAAAGTAACGTCAATCAATATAGATTGATTTGAAATCTTGTTCAAATCCAATATAGGAGCCATGATTAGAAATGTATTGAATTGATTCAATTGCAACTTCGAATATGGAATTCAATGGTATTAAATAAGGAATGATACTATGAATAATCGAACTAGAATGAAATACATGATCAACCAACATTTATCAAATTTAAAAGAATTAAAAGAAATAGTTCAATCCTCTTATTTTGATTTCTCGAATTTGGATCCTAATATATATATATATATATATATATATATATATATAATAATAATGAGAGCAAAACATTTTACGAACATTTGAACTATTTCATTTCTAAGCAGAATAGTTGATTTCAAGTACTGTTCAATTAATTACATGTTAATCAATATTTCATTGATTGGTTTGAGGTTATCGACAAAAATTATTTGTTTACTTTTGTCTAAGTTACTTCTTTGTTTTTGCCTAGGATTCTTTTTTTTCTTGAGATAAGGTTCCTTTAACTTGAGGCTCTTCATACCGTTTTTGTACAATATCTGAAGCACCTTGAAATTCTAACAATGCTTTCATATAAAGGTCCATTTTTCATAATTATCATTTGAAAGACGAAAAATTGGAAGGTAATACACCTATTCCTCTTCATCTCTCAACTATTTTTTTCTCTCAACTTTTTTTTTTCTGCTTTTTTATTTTTCTCTCAACTCCCTTTCTTCTTTTTTGCTCTCTCAAATCTCTTTTTTTTTTTCTTTCAACTCTCTGTATCAAACCTAGCTGTGATATCAGGAAGAGATCAGAATTAGAAAAGAAAACTCAAATTTTCTTACTAATGTCAAGTACAAGGGAGTACAAAGGATTTTCTACACCTTTCATAACTATAAACTTTCTTACCTTAGAAAAACTCAAAAAGCATTCTAGACTTTTCTTTATTTCAAATTACAATAACATTATCTTCCATTACCAAAGTCAATTAGTTCAAGTTCTCTCAAGGTATCATATCCAGTATTTTGTTGGCCACTACTACTATCACCATGTTCATAAGAGCTTTGTGCCTCATAAAGCAAGTATTCACTCTCCTCAAAGTTCCTTCCCGCATTGATCCAAGGCTGTTTCTTTGTAAGCTTTATTCCTTCTAATTCCATTGTCAATTCCTTCATGGCAGGTCTTTCCTCCCCTGTAAGTCTCAGGCATCTAGCAGCAAGAATAGAAACCTGCATAATCTCCTGCTGGTTTTCTTCATCCAAAAGTCCTACCTGAAGAACATCAAACAGACGATCCTCTTTCAATCTACATAGAAAGTGAGTTGTAAGACTTCTTTTCTCTTCTGCCCTGTCAAAAGAGAAAGGTTTCTCCCCCGTTAGCAACTCTACAAGAACCACCCCAAAGCTATAGACATCACTCTTTTCAGTCAACTGGCTTGATTGCATGTATTCTGGGTCTAAATACCCAAAGGTTCCTTGCACAATTGTGGCTATTTCAGTTTGGTCAAGTGGAACCAATCTTGAAGCTCCAAAGTCAGAAACTTTGGCAGTGTAAGTGTCATCTAAGAGTATGTTAGCAGTCTTCACATCTCTGTGGATGATGGGTATGGAAGCTGCTGAGTGCAAATATGATAGAGCTGCGGCTGCTTCTGTAGCTATCCTTAGACGTGTTTTCCATGACACATTTACTCCCTGACCTTGCTTATGTAAATAATCAAAAAGGGTGCCATTGTTAACAAATTCATAGACTAGTAAAGGAACTTCTGTTTCCAGACAACATCCTAAGAGTTTGACCACATTCCTGTGATTAATCTGTGACAATATAATGACCTCATTAATGAATTGTTCCACCTGGCTCTGATCCACTATTTTGGACTTTTTGATTGCTACAACTTTGTTGTTGGAGAGAAATCCTTTGAAAACTGTACCATAACCTCCTTTACCTATGATTAAGCTCTCATCAAAATTGTTGGTGGCTTTCTTAAGTTGTTCTGCACTGAAAATTGTAGTGGTCTGAGATGAGTCTTCTTTTGTGGAGAGTTGTTGTCTCAGAATGATGCCTCCGTTCTGCTGAAAAAACTTCTGCTTTAATTTCAAGACTTTCCTTTTCTGGTACATTAAGTACAACCAAGAAATCCCTATGAACAGAGCAATTAACCCTACACCGGCGCCTGTTACCAAAGTATGAATATGAATAAAGCAATTATACAATAGACTGAGAAAATTTTAATAACCCATTTTTTTATATAAAAATTATACAGTTTGATATCTGTTCAAAATTAGAATTTTTACTTTAATAAGAATAATATTTTAAGTTAAAAAAAAGTAAACAGTTAATATATATTATGTTAAATGAGTATTTTTATTCAAGGTTTCATAGTAACACTTCGTTTGTATATAACCACAAATTATTTTATTAATTCAGTGTTGAATAACCATTTTTTGAAAACATCAACAGAAACAAAACTGAAATAAATTTTTTTATTTACTTACCGATGACGATCTTCGTAAAAGCATCGGCCGGCTGCCTTGGGTGGCATCCTCCGCCTTCTTTTGTCCCATTTCCGATAAGTCCGTCAGGACAGAAACATTCAAAAGAGCCCAAAGTTTCACGACAATGATATTCACTATCGCAATTGTGTTTGTTATTAGTACACTCCGGAATGTCTACAAACAAAATCAAATTGTAAATCTAAATGACACATTAAATAAGACACGTGAATAATATATAAAAAAATAACTTATTTTAAACAAGAAGGAAAGAGAAAGAACTTCAAGACTAAAAAGCTTGACATCAAATTAATAAATTATCAAAGGATGATAATGTTTGACGTAAACAGATCTAATGAATTGGGAATTAATAATTAATATATTTCGTTTGATTATGATTACAGTGTAATTGGAATAACCACTATTATGCATGAAATCTCTAAAGAGACTTATAAACTCAACCCATCATGCCATATATATACGTATATGACAAAGACCTTGTTTAGAGTATTAAAAATTAGCACGTTTAAATTAATAATATGTTAAGAAAAATGCGTAAGCTAATTTGAATCCAAAATTTAGTTGTTAAATTAGTCTAAATGTTAAATTAAGTAAAAAATAAAGGAATTACCTTGGCAACCATGGAGAAGGTAAGCGTTTCCCTGAAAGCCTTGTTTACATTTGCATCGGTAACCATATTCAAACGGGGAGTTCTCACACTCGCTATAAGGACTCTTGCATGCATAATCTGCTCTGAGCATGGAAGCTTCGCACGTGTCGTTTCCAACGCTCCAATCCATGACAATAGGTGTCATACTGAACGGGGCGCGGTTTAAATGATCGACGGAGAAAGTGTAGTTGCCGTTTTTGACGACGAAAGAGAAGCCACAGTCGTTGAAATCGGAAGTGGAATTGAAATTGTTGAAGGAGAAAGCTTCAAAAGTGATGTTCTTCATCCCAGGAGGAATGTCGACCTGGCAACACCCTATGCCGGTGCAGTTTCCACTTCTCTGCATGCTTTCAACGCTCTCTAAGGTGTCGCACCTGGTCAAGCACCCCGTTGAAGATTCTGTGCCGTTCCGGAAACTGTTGAGATAGCCGTAGGTGTCGCAGCCTACGGTCACGAACTTGTTGTCCTCACTAGAAATGGCAAAAGCCGGTGTTGTGAGACTGACATCGTAGCCGTGTGTTTCTTCTCTACCTAACGATTCGTTTTTGCAGACCTCGGAGATGTAGGTGAGCATGTCGATTTTACCGGCGAGGGTTATGTTCAGAATTTGGACGTTACCTTTACCGCGATACAAGGTTGAGTTTGTGCAAGTGAGATTCAATTCTTTGTCCAGAAAACAGTTTTCACCGGTGAGGTTTGAATTGCCGATGCCGAATGGATACGGAATCGATGAAACAATTCCGCATGAGTACGGGCAGCCGGGCAGGGCTTGGCTGGCGGCTTCTAAGGCCATCAGTAACACCACGGTCAGTCTGGTCAGTTGCTTCTGCATCTCCTTCAATCTCATTCCTGCCAAATTCTTTTACTGGCTAACGATTACGGACAAGAAATATACGACTTGCTAAACGATTGCAGACATGAACATCTTAATCGTTGACCGGAGACTTACACGCGTACTTAGTATTCGTCATTTTTAAGAACATATGGGATTGCCATATGTGCACAATCCCACTTTTCACGGTATTTATATTGATCAGGGACCTACCTCCATTTAATTTACATAACTCTAATTATTAATGATATCCAAGAAATTTGCATATTTCTAACTGGTTTTATATTTTATATTTTTTATTTTTAGTGAATATTTAAAATTTAATATTTTTTATTTGTTTATTATTTTAGTTTATTGTCTTATTTTGTCATTTAACGTTTTTATTTTATTTTCACGCGTTAAAAAAATACTAAAATTTTTATTAATTTGAAATAATATTATAATTAATGTAAAAATTAAAAAATATTTTTAATGTTTAATATAAAATGAAAATTATAAAATCATCAATTTTATAATGATTTATTACACATTTCAAGTAAAATTAAATTAAAACAATTATAAAGAGTAAAATATGAATTCAAAAACATAAAATTAATATTTGAAATATTTGTTAATTTTAGATAATATAATTATTTTAATAAAATATTATAATTTTAAAACTTTTTCAAATGTGTTATAAATTATTTTAATTTTTTTAAAATAATGAATTATCCTTTTAAGAATTCCTATTTAAATACACGAATATGATCATTAAGAGAGAAAATAATGAAGTTTTTATTAAATTAAAAAATGATAAAATAAATTAATCCTAAATTAAAATTAATTTATGTGTTATTTGAAAGTAAAATTTTGAAAAGAATGAGATTTTAAATTAGATTATTGAAATCGTACGCTTGATAAACGTAGACGAGTTAGTCATCACGCAAAGAATTGACGTTAGTATTTGTATGGTTTATATTAATTCTTTTGCTGAGCGTGTTATATATACTTTGACTTGTTAAACAATTACAGATAAGAAAAAATACTTCGACTTGTTAAACGATTACAGACATGAGCATCTTAATCGTTGACGGAGACTTACTCGCGCAGTTAATATAAGTCGTTTTTAAGAATAAGAAAAAGGAAAGGTGATTAAATAAGTTGTAGGTAGACATAGTTGTCGATTTTATAAAAAAATAATAAAAAACATAAAAAAAATAACAATAAATCTACAATAAAATTATATCACACATTTAAAAAAAATATTCATGAAGGAAAAAGTTAAATTGCAATAATTATAAATAAATATTTATCGGTAATTAATGTTATGTATTTTTGGGATAATTATTACTAGTTTTTTAATTGTGAGGAAAATTTATAATTTTATTAACATTTTGGTTGTTATTTTTTAATTAAAATATTTTTTATCAACAAAAATTTATTATTACCAACTAACGTTATTTGTTAATAATTTTTTTTAGTGAATAGATCTATATTAATATATGTTAGAAAATCTATATTAATATATGTTAGAAAAACGCAATATTTGGACAGATAAAAATAGAGGGTAAATTGGTTTACTTGATAAAAACTATACTTTTTAAAAAAGTTGTTCTTTTTAAAACTGATTTCATAATAAAAATTATTCTTTAAGATAATAACAAGTAAATAAAAGAATGTAGAAAAAGAAGCATACACAAGTGATTTTATACAGTTTAGATCAAAAGATATTATGTTCAGTTATTAATCTTTCTAAAAGAGTGATTAACTAATAATTATGAAATAACCAGAACATATAACTTAAGAGAATAAAATAAAGGATAGAGCTCACCTCTCTTGAACACACAAGAGATTACTAACACTTTCTTTTGACACGCAAAAGGATGAACAACTTATCCTTTACACAAATAGTTTCTTAGAAACTTCTCAGAAAGATTAAGTAGTTCCACTATAGGAAAAGGTTAAATTACCGACGAAATATTAGTGACGAACCTTAAGTCGTCGATAAATTCAATTTACCGACAAAATTTCTGAGGGATACTACGAATGTGTTTGTAGAAAAGGATTGACCTTGTTTTCCAACCAAGATGAGAGGGTGAATTGGTTTTATATTATAAAAATTGATTTTTTAAAACCTTTTGAAAATCTTTGAGTCTTTCTTGAAATGCAAGCAAATAAAGAATGTAATGAAATGAAAGAGATAAAGAATAGAAAAAACCACACTAAGGTTTATACTAGTTTGGCATCAATGCCTACATCCAGTCCCTTTCAATCAACCTGAGATTGAAAGCAAATGCACTATATAGATTGAGTTTTACCACAAGCAATACAAAGACACCCTCTCAATGTATTCTCCTCTCTAACTCCAAATCTACTATAGTTAAACACACAAAAAGAACATTCCTCTTTTTGCAAAAACCCTTTGAGATACCCCTTTCAAAGTAACCAGAACTCCACATTCTCTTCCTGACTAGCGGAAACAGGGCAACAACAATCACAGATGATTGTAGACGAAACTGATCTTTCTGTAGAACACCTCAGTGCAAATTGATCAAACTATGAAAACACAATAATTTCTTCAAGAATCCTTGCTTTGATTTCTTCCAAATAAATGCTTCTTGATTCTTGGAGAATGAACACTCTTGCAATTTAAGACTCAACAAACATTGTTAGATTTGAAAGATAATATCCAAAAGTTGTTTAATGCAAAGAGCTATGCGTCAATTTATAGAAATAACAACTCTGACGCAAATTAATCGATTACATTATTAATGTAATATGTTAAGCAATTAATACTTTCTGTAACAGAATTACATTTAACACATTTAATAGATTAAGCTAGCATGTAATCGATTAAGCAATCAATGCAAGTCATAACATTCAAAAATATGACCGCTAAGGTAGTTATGACATATCAAGAAAACAATTTTCAATCAATGAACATTTTAACCGATTAAGAAAAAAGTGTAATCAGTTAAGTACAACACTTAAACAAATTTGAAAACTTTTTTACACCAAAACTCATCAATGCACTCAACAATCAAGTATATGCAAATGCACGAGTTTTAATCGATTATCCACATAATGTAATCAATTAAAACTGGTAGTTTGCCACAGTTAAACAAATAGTGATATCTGATCAATCTAATTGAATACATAAACACTATAATCGATTAGTTCATACAGATATGCAATATGCATAGAGTTTTATCAATCTAATCCAATTAATATGCATATCATAGATATAATCACATATCACAGATATAAACATTATGAATATGTATAACATATAGTTCAAGAACAATCAAATATGTAAATAGCAGTTTTGCTTATTGTGTGCAAGAAACTATTAAAAAATTTATGTTGTTGTCAACATCAAAAATACATGTGGGATATATGTGGGTTTAACTTTCACATAGCTCCCCCTATCAACAATCTTCCCTTTTTTTGATGATACACAACTAGAAACTATTTTTCCAGCTACTTCTCCCCCTTTGGGCATTAGCAAAAAAGATACCATCAAGTAATTGGAAAAAAAGTTCTTAAAGAGATACATCAAGAAGTTCTTACAAACCATCTACAAAATGTGATGCTCCCCCTATCATAATGAAGTAGCACTTTTAAACATTTTGAGCAATAAATTGATACCATAATTAGCGCTAAAAATAAATCAGATTAACACAGTATAATAGAATAACCAATGTATCAGAGCAAAAATATCATATTGTATACTGAGTTCAATATACTATATCAAGAAATAGCAAACATGTATTAGAGTAAAAATAATGCTTGATGTGCCAAGACCTGTTCAAAGACTTCAAGATTTTAACATTTAATTCATCAACATCAATTGTCTTACCCAAACCTATTATATGGTTAACGATGTGTGTGAAGCGCTTTTGCACGTCTGTTATTATTTCTCCAGGTTGCATTATGAACATCTCATACTCCTGAATCAATGTATTTTTCCTTGCGCGTTTCACATCATCTGTAGCTTCGTGAGTGACTCTAAGTACCTCCCACATCTCCTACACTGTCTTACACACTAAAACTCTATAGAATTCATCAAGTACCACAATAGAAGATATAATATTACGAGCTTTAATGTCAAACTGAGCTCTTTTATTTTCTTGTTCAATACCATCAACAGTTCCATAGGAGTATAAGGACCATTCTCAATTGCTTCCCAGATGCCTATGTTAATAGACCCCATAAAGGTTTTCATTCTCACTTCCTAGAAGGCATAATTATTACCAGTAAAAAGTGGTGGTCTGTTGATGGAAGCACCCTCATCATAAACTTGGTTATGACTGACCATTTTCGAAATTTTTAAAAAACTATCAAATCAAGCTCTAATACCAATTTTTGATATTGGTATCGCGTAGCGGAAAGGATTTAAAGAGCGTGTAATGGTCAAAAACCAATAGGGGTGGGGTTAATTGGTTCTTTTAAAAACGATGATTTTCTTGTAGAACTTTTGTCAAAAAGTTTAAATGCTAAAGTTGTAGAAATAAAGAAAATCAAAACAAATGATTTTATCCTGGTTCAAATCAAAGGATTTTACATCCAGTCGTTAATCACTATAAAGAGTGATTAACCTTTTTAATTAAAATATTGTTTCAGATTACAAATAGATTAATACAAAGATTAAAAGACAGAGAACACCTTCCTTCGACACACGAATGAAAGAACCTACTCAATCAACTTGAAGAGAGCCGCTTTGACTTTAGACACACTAAACGCAAGCTTCTCCTAGTCACAAGACTTGATATGAGCACTCTAAGATTTGAGAACTTCCTCAGAACTTTTTTGTATTCTCAAATGGCTTAGTTAACCTCTTAGAAGTTTAGGAAGGTAGCCTAGGGGTAAAAAACTGAAAGACCTACTCCCAAATGCTAGTGATAATCGATTATCATAAGTGATAATCAATTATTTGTGGCCGTTATGGGGTTTTCAAAAAGGTGATAATCGATTATTTTCACGCCTTGGGCAATATTAAACCAAGCAATGATAATCGATTATCACACAAGATAATCGATTATTTGTGTGAGCAACTCTTCTCTAAATTGGCTTGTGATAATCGATTATCCACTATGATAATCAATTATTTGCGCAATGAATCACTAAATAGGAAAACTTATAAGTACTTGTACATATGCAAAATTAATCCTATACAATTGTTTCTTTAAAATACTTTTAACATTGATAAAACAAGAGTCTTCAATTCTTCAGCATTTAACATCATCAAAACTTCAATAGTAGCTTTAAGACACCAATGATCCTCATTGTAACATCTTCTTTTGTCTCCTAAAGATTCATGGTTTTGTCCAAGTTAAATTCCTTTTGAAGAACCTTTGACCATTTTTTACCTTTTCTTGCTTTATCCTTGGACTCTTGTTGGCTTTAGTGGTGTTAACTTGTGGTGTAACCGTGAGGACTCTTTGGAGGAATAGCCAAACCGTGAGGTAGCATCTTAAGGTGAAAAAGGCCTTGTGGGAAGCTTGAAGTCTTGGCTTGGAGACAGGAAGACCAGAGAGAGTAAGCACTTTGTGAGGAAATTGATTTATATGTAGTTTCTTTAAGTTGTAAAATTGTATTTATTTTCCATTTGAGACTTATAATATTCGGCTTGTGATGAGTGCATATTTATGCCCACATTTATGCTTTTAAATTCAAATTTTTGATGACATAATTGTGCTTAAATGGTTGATTTTAAATGAATTTGTGATGATTGGAATTGTTGGGTTTGGGAATTAAAGAGACGTAAAAAGTGAGTTTTAGCGCATAAATTATTCTTGGATGTTTCTAATGTTTATTTGTGCAGCTGAGAATATAAGTTATATTGGTTCAAATAGCAATTCAAAGCCCAAAATCAGATTTCATTTGCAAAATAATATACAATTGGGCCAAAATGGCAAACTTTATCCTTACACCCGCTAAAATCCCTACATACACTCCTATTTTTGAAACAGGCCAAAGACCAAGCCTAAGCAATAACCCTATTCTAAATACACCTCCTAAGTTTCCTGTTCCTACCCCTCCTAAGCCAAACTTCACCAGATCATGTCACGTGGCAGTCCATCACTAACATATCAAACCATCCAGATGATGCCACATCACTCATCCTTGCACTAATCAGTGAGTCAATCAGGTTTTGCCACCTCAGCCCTAACCCAGGAGCATCATCTTCCACCTTCTCCACAGAAACCCTAGCCGCCAATGCCGCAAGCCGCCGTTCCGCTTCTGTCGCTGCCGCAACCTCCACGACCACCATTCCCGCTAGTCGCCGCGGATACAGGTCAGGCCGCCACCATCAACCGCGCCGCCGCGCCACTTCGTCACTGGACAGCTACCACCAAGGCGCGACTTTCTAGCACCATCCGCAACCTTGCCGCGCCGCTCCTCCTCTCCATCCGCGCCGCCGCAAGGTTTCCATATCACCGTCGCACCGCCAGTCGCCGCGATAACATTCTCTCCTTCGTCAATCGCAAGGCCGCAACATCCACCTTCATCGCGCCATTAACGGCGACGCCACGATCAACGAGCATCATCGCCTCTGTCACGCACAGTCGCCATGCTCACCTCCTTGCCGCTGCCATCCATCTTCGAACCTGCAATTCAAAAGAAAAACCCAAACAGACGCAGAAGAGCCGCCAGGAACGTAGGGGGAAGCCCTTTCCCCAATTCTGAACCCTAATTCTGAACTCTAATTTACTTTGATTGATTAGCTTTTAATTTGGTTAGGAGATTTAAGAATAGACATGATTAAACACAATAGAATTTTATTGAGAATGTACTTTGGTTGAATTTATTGTGAATAATCTAGAAAGGTTTTGCATTTGATTGAGAATTTACTTTGGTTAAATATGCATGATCGCCCTCAAATTAACTAAGAATGTACTTTAATTAATTTGAAACTTAAACAATAATCAATTGAACAATTATCCGTGAATAACCGATGATGAATCTATCTCGGAAAAGCAGTGGAAATAGCCTATTTCATCGTAACTGTTTTTAAGTTTCTTATTTATTCTTTAAACATTCTTCAACCATTACTTTTATTCATAAGCATTGCATAGCATTCGTAAGAGTCACAGATATTCAAAAGCAATTCCGTGTTCGTTGGGAGACGACTCAGGGTTACTTCAACCCTGTCTACTTTCTTGAATACTACTTGGCAATACTGAAGTTGCCTTAAAAGGTAGTATTAATTTGATAGGGGATTGTCCTAACAAGAACATTGGACATTTGATTAATTTCATTTTAGTTTATTAGGTTGGAGGAACCATAGTTCTTCTAACTTAGTCATTAGGCCGCATAATGTAGATTCATTTCTTTCCTTTGTGGTAGTTAATGTGTATCTACTTGTAGTCCAAGTTTGAGTCCTTTTGAGACGTTTGGTGCAAAGGAACTTGAGGTAAAATTTAGCTAGGAATGACTTGGTATTTAAGAAATCCATTGTGATTTACCTCTTTTTCCTAGAAGTGAACTTGAGTCTTTTTTGCTTCCTTAAGTCTCTTAAGGAAACATATTTGGAATTCAAGTTTGTTTGTTACATTTCATATTTTCGAAAACTTTGAGAGTGTCTAAAATCGCCTCCTATGAAATTTATAGTGACTCTAGTGAAGAGGTCAATCCCACTTTGAAAAACTTGGCAAAGAGCTAAAGTCACTAAAAATTTAGAAAAAGCAAGAGTCTATTTTAAAGGTAAAAGAAAATATGGAAAAAGAAGAATATCTTATTAAATTTGAGGAGGAACTTAGAGTTCTCAATGCTAAGAAATATAGAGCACAAGAATAGATAAGAAAGAGTAAGAGTAGAAGTAGAAGTTACACTAGGAGGAGTTCAAGAATTCCAACTCAAAATACATACACTACATCACATCTTAAGGTAGATAGTAGGATTCTTAACCAATACTATCAACCTCCACCAAATAGATTGAGAAGAGAGCATGAAAGAGAGAACCCTCATAGTGTGATTAGGGTGGATCTTCCCAATTTCCATGGGAAGGAAGATGTAGAAGCATATCTAGATTGAGAGATAAAGGTATAACAACTCTTTGAATGTCACCAAGTTAGTGAGGAAAGAAAAGTGTCCATAGCCAGTGGACTTTCATAGTTAGAGAAAGAAGACTCTCCAACTTCCCACCAATCCAATATTAGAATGAGCTCAAGAGTGCCATGAGAAGGAGACACATACACTCATACTGCAATAGAGAGGTAATGGATAAACTCATAATGCTTCAACAAAGAGAGTTAAGTGTGGAAAGTTATAGGCAAAAGATGAAGCTCTATATGATGAAGGCGGGAATTAGAGAGGAGAGTAAGATCACCATCTCTAGGTTTCTTAGTAGTCTTAACCTTGAAATTAGAGATAAATTGGAGTTGCTACCATATCAAGATTTGAATGATTTAGTACAATTAAGCATCAAAGTGGAACAACAACTTTTAAGAAGCAATTTCACTCTAGCTCTAATATTAAGAAAGACTACAACAGGGAGGGTAGATATTAGAAAAGAGAAAGAAAGAGAAAGACCAAGGGTGAGAAATAACTAAGTTATGTTCTAATTGCTTACCATTGAGAAATAACTCCTATGTAAAGGCTTTCTACAAAGAATGCTTTTAACATTTAAAGTATTGGATTCTTCAAGTCTTCCAGTCTTTAAGTTCATCATCATCAAAATCTCTTCAAAGCAACAATGCTTCTCATTGGTAACATTGAAGATTTAAGGGCAAATCCATCTCAAGAGGAAGTGAATAATGGAAAACCCCCTAGTCATGGACAAGCACTTTCAAGAGAATGGAAAATCATCCTTAAAGATGGTATCAACTCTACCTTCTGGGCAACCTTTGGAGCCATCATGGAGCATGGATTGAAGAGCAGTGTAGGACATCTAGGCTATTTTATTCGGCCATGTAGTATAGGTTTTTTTAAGATTTGTATTAAGGCCTAAGTAGCATAGAATTTTCCTAAGTGTTGGACATCCAAACCAAAGGAGGTGTGTGCCATGTGTCATGCTTCCATTGAAGAGGACTTTAACATTTTTTAGTGCTCATGTGGCACCTTAAGATTGAAGAGGTTTTCCTTTTGGTAGTGGCCACATGTCCCTCCACTATTGGAGAGGATTTGTGACACTTGTCTCCATCCTAGGAGGGTATAATTCTTGACCAAGGTGTGTGCTTTACGATTTCCTTTACTTTTAGGGTTTAGGAGACACCCTTGCCTATATAAAGGCGTGTGTCCACCCTTATAATCATATTGGAATTTATGTAAGGTTATACTGCCCAAATTTAGCCACATTACTTCTCCTTGATCAAGACTTGAGCAACCTTAAAGGCCTCTCTAGTCACCTTACTCATTGAGTTGGCCTAACCTCTCTTTGAGCCACCAAATATCACACCACCACCACCTTCTCACCAAAACTGTGAGCTTGACAACTCCCTACCACCATTTGCGTCACCTTGGACCACCATTCTTACCAATTTTCCGCACCATAATACTCTAAGGGACCATCTCCTTTCTTCCTTCTAAGCTTTGGCCCAAACTAGCTAAGGAGGTTTCCATCACACTTATTAGCAAACCAAAAAAGTTGAAACCTGGCCTCGCTCACTATAGGTTGGTGGGTTAAACGAGTTGACTCACTGGCTCACTTAATTACAAGTTTGTTTTTTCAATTCTAAAAAAAAAACAATTCAATTTTTTTCTAATTTAAATCTAAATAAATTTAATTCCTAAATGATGTTAAACACTAAAGATAATTCAAAATAAATAAATAAAAAATAACAATACAATTCAAAATCATCTAAAACTCCAAATATAATCCAAAAAAAGTAGAAAAAGTTAAACAAATAATTATTTAACATTGATCATTTTTGTGTCACTTATCCATATATATATATATATATATATATATATATATATAATATTAGAGTCTTGAATGGATAAATTTAAAATATTTTGCTCACTTGAAGCATCTTCTTCTTTATCTCATCTACAATATAATAAAAAATAGTCTTAACTAATAAATTAAAAAAAACTAGGAGGAATGGTGAGTCAACACGGCTCACCAAAGGTTCAACTCGGATGAAGTGGGTCAAATTCAAAATTAGCCTATATCAAAATTTCACAATTTTATTTAATCCAACCCGACCTGAACCCCTGATAGGTCGGAACTGCTCACGAGTTCCAACACATTTTGACAGCACTAATCACTAAAAAAATGTTTAATACTGTCATTAACAATTGAAAATTTTTGGTCACTGAATCGAATGTTTTAGCCACTAAATTAATGACCAAATTAAATAATGTATTAATTAATGAAAATTTATTTGTCACTAAAATATGTTTAATAAAGCCATTAGCGGTTGAAAATTTTTGGCCGCTAAATTTAAAATTTTAGACACCAAATTAGCAAACAAAAATGCTTGGTCGTTAAACATAATGTTTTAGTCACCGGATTCACAACAACTATTTTGGTTGTCAAATCCATGAATATGTTTTTTTTAAACAAGTATTTATCACTTTGTATTCAATTTTTTCTTAACATATTTCTATTTTAAATTATATGACTAATAACATTAAATTATTATTGATTTATAACAAATTTAATAAATTTTGGCTTACAAAATTAAATTTAATATTTAATTAGATTAATTAAAAATATAATACACTTTAGATTAATATTTAATATAAATTATAATTATTTAAGTTATTTACTTTTATAATTTGTAGGTGATTTTTTTTTATTTATTAAAAAATAAATTTAATATTTAATTACATTAAGTTAATAAATGGTAAATTTTAGATGGGTTAAATATGTTTTTAGTTCCTCAACTATCAAGCATTTTTGGGTTTAGTCCATCTTCCAAAGTTTGCTTCATTTTCATCCTTCTCCTTAGTGTAACTATAATTTTTGGTCCTCCATGACCAACAACGTTATTTTTTTTCTGACGTGACTAACGGTTTGGACCAATTCTAATTTTGCTTCTGATTATAATTAAAATTAAAAAAAAATCATTAAATTATAGGGTCAAAACTGGAATTTCATGGGTTCATCTTCTAGAGACACTTTTTTCTTCTCCATCTTCAACCAGCCATATGGCCAACACCAGGTCCATCTCCAACTATTGCACTCACTTTCTTTAGACCATGATTCCATCTCCTTTTGACCTCATTTTTCCCGTCGTCTATCTTCAACTCAAATCGCAATATTTATTATATACTTTCCACTATCTCTTACTTTTTCTTTCCTTCCTCCCTTCCCTAAACCTAAGCCCCCAAAAATTGGGGTGGAGGGCATTCCACATTTCTTCCCCCTCTCCAGTTATAATTATTAATTAACAAAACGTTGTACCGAGAACACTGCAGTACTTTCACCATCGTTGGAAAAAAGAAGAATGTGATGAGCAACACAATTAATGAAATTCTTGAGCTCTTCAATGACGCCATTGAAGGCTGTGCCTCCGGACAAGACTAGCAAAACCCTAGAGTAAGGGAATCACTTATGCGAGGGAGATCAGCAACCGTTATTGTTCTGAAGAGTAACAGAAAGGGTAATTAAAGGAAACGAAGTTGGGGTTTCAAAGGAGTAAAGGAGAAGAAGAATCCAAGGTTGGGGAATTAATTCTAGGGTTCGAAAATTATTCGAATGGAATACAAAACGTGTGAAGCTGTGAAACCTGGTGGAAAGGGTAAAGCAGAGAGAAAGAGCAAAGTGTCCAGGTTTGGGGGTTTATTTTATCTTGATGAGTTAATTGATTAGATAATAGTTTCATTTGTGTCCTTTGTTCTAATTGTGAACAGATTGATGGTTTGTTAAATGGGTTTTTATAAACCGAAAATAGTAAGTACTTCGATAACAGTATTGAGGTTAGGGAAAAGATGAGGATGATATGATACATGTTTCTGTATTGGATTTATATATTTAAAACTGGAAATTTTGTGCACTATGAGGTATTATAGAAGATTATAACTGGTGTATGTTTGACTAGTATTGATAGTTTGGTCTAGAATGTTTTGGTATGATTGTTTTCTGATTCATAGTAATGGGAAATGTTGGAACATTCAGGGTTTTGGGTGTTGGAACATTAATTGGTCAAGGCTGGTTAAAGATGGAGAAGAAAAGAGTGCCTCCAGAAGATGAACCCATGAACGAAAGAGAAAAGGGATTCCAATTTTGACCCTATAACTTAATGATTTTTCTTTTAATTTTAATTATAGTCAAAAACAAAAAATTAGAATTGGTCTTACACGTGGCAAATCGTTAGCCACGTTAGAAAAAAATTAATGCTGTTAGTCATGGAGGACCAAAAATTACAGTTTCGCTAAGGAGAAGGATGAAAATGAAGCAAACTTTGGAAGAGGGACTAAACCCAAAAACGCTTGAGAGTTGAGGGACTAACATATTTAACCCATTTTAGATTAGTATTTAATATTATAATTATTTATTTTTCCAATTTGTTGTTAGTTAAAGAAAATCAAGATTTACAAGTGTAGGGAAAGGATACAACAACAATTATTTTGGAATTTCGATTTCGCTTCTATAATCGAAATATATCTAGACGAGGCAAAGTTCAGTATTTTTCTTCTATTCAATAAGAACCAAAACACTAAACATAAAATAAATAATAAACTTAAAAAATTAGATTTTGCCTTAGTTATAAAAAGAATCGAACTTATATACCTTTTTGAAATAATAAAAAAAAAAAGAAATTGACCTAAAAGAACTAATACCATATGTCCTTTTTGATATAATAAAAAAAAGGTGTATTTGGTCTCAATTATAAGAAGAACGTCCCATATCTTATTTTTGATATAATAAAAAAAATTGGAATTGGCCTTGATTATAAGACGAACTGAAGTCACACATTAGTAAAAAAAAAAATTTAACTCGCGCATTTGACACCGGTTTAGTTGTAACCGAAGTAAAGAATTGTGCGATGACATTTTTAGTAATTATCGCAAACGTATATGTCTCGGTTCTATGAACCGATGTCTAAAACTGGCGCGATGACATTTTTGTAATTATCGCAAATGTATATGCCTCGGTTTAAAAAATAACCAATGCCTAAAACTGACGCGGTGACATTTTTGTAATTATAGCAAACGTATATGCCTCGGTTCAAAAAAGAATCGATGCCTAAAACTGCGGCATAAAATAACTAATTTTTTTTCTTTTTTCGAGAGGGTTTACGCAGCGGTTCTTTATAGAACCGAGGCAATAAACCCTTATTGCCTCGGTTCTAAAAATAATCGAGGTAATAACATGGGTTTAGGGTTAATTTTCGCGAACAGAAGAATTTTCAAACATAGCTTTTCTGTTTGTGGTGTTGCGCCACTGCTCTTTGTTATTACATTTTCGCAGTCATCCTCTTCAACTTTTCTTGCATTTTTTTCTACCATTTTACGTTGATTAAGTGCTTAGGTATGATTTTCTTTCGTTTTGACCGATTGATTTTGTGCACAGATGCTCTTGAGCTCTTCGAATAGACGCTTTGGGATGTTCATTTTGTTTCGTTTCAACCCCAAACTCACCTTCAAGGTTAGTTTCATTTTAGGTTTTACATGTTTTTGTTTGGTTGATTGTTCTTCATACACCATACACATCAAAACATAGGTATAGGTAAAACTGAGAGTATGCTCAAACGAACTCTAAATGAAATGAAAATTTGTATGAAGAACCAAAAAGTCATGAAATCGCCTCACAAAAATTTTAACTCAAATATCAAAGTGTAACTATTTTAATTTTTTTTTTAAGTTTGAAAACAAAACCAAAAAAAATTCTCGATAAATAGAAAACAATGTTTTCTGCATTTGTTTGTGTTTCTGGGATTTTGTCATATGGTTTATGTGATATAAAAACGATAATTTTTTTTTAAAAAAAGTACTTTAGACCGTGGTTATGATTAAAACTGAGGCAAAAAATGGTCTATTACCTCGGTTCTGGATCCAACCGAGGCAATAGACCCTTCAATTAATTAATTTTAAGGGTTTACGGCCTCAGTTCAAACTAGAACTAAGGCAATAGACCCAATTTTTATTTTTTTTATTCGCTTTATTGCTTCGGGTTTTTTAACCGAGGCAAAAAGTTTTGACTTTTTACCTCGTCTGAATATACCTCGGTTGCAGAACCGCTGTCATAAAACCAAAAGAATCGAGACAATATCCCTTCGTTGCACCAGTGATATGCTTTTTCTAATTTAAACATATTCTTAATTTTAAGGGTATTTGGCCAGGTCAGACCATCTCACCCTTCGACCTAGGTCAACCATTCTCGACCTTTGACCTAGACCAACCAGTCTCGATTTCATCTTAGGCGAGCCTATCTTAACTTTAGGCTCAAACCAGATTATCTAAAATTTCGGCCTAACCCGACCTGGCTCACCTTTCATCTCGGGTTGACACGTCTCAAACTTTTTAGCCAGGTTGACTCGCTTTGACTTCTTTCAACTTTTGGCTATGATCGATCCCTCTAAAACTTAGGCTTGGACAAACTCAACTCAACCTTCGGAGTCACACGACCTATCTCACCTTTAGGCCAATGCCCACTTATCTTGACTTTCAATATGAATAAGTCGATCTTGACCTTCAGCCAAACTATCTAAGGTTGTTGAATTTGGGACCGAATCGGCAAAATTTGGCTGGATTACAGTTTGAACAACTTGACTGAATTTGGTGAAATTCAGGAAAATTTCGGCCATGGATGACTTATTCATATTGATTGAATTTTTAATGAAATAAATTTGGTTGAATTTTGATTAGGGTTGACCCGGTTGACCTTCGGTTCGGACTGGTCTGTCTCGACCTTCGACCCACGCGGAGTGGTCACGAGCTATGATTCGAACCAACCTATCTCAACATTCAATTTGGCCAATTTTTCTAGGCTTTCGACTCAAGTCGCCTATTTCAACCTTCAACACGTCTTAACCTTGGGCTAACTCGAATGATCTTTACCTTCAGCCTGACTCGGTGTGTCTCGACCGTCGAGCTTGACCAATCAGTCTCAACCTTTGATCAAGGTCGGTCTGTCTCGACCTTCATCTTGAACCAGTCAATCTTAATATTCGACCCAATCCCACCTATCTTGACGTTGGGCCTAAACCAAGCTGAGTCATCTTGATCTTTGGTTTAGATTGATTTAGCTCAATGTTCAATCCTGGTTGACTCATCTTTACTTCAGTTTGATGTAATTGAAAATTTAGATAAAATAATTAGATTAAAAATATAGATTTTCCATATTTAAATATAAAGATTAAAAGAATTAATATTCAATTATAAAAACATATAAAATATATATCATATTATGAATTGAATCATTAATGAAATACATTTTAAATAGATTTGATCATAGAAAAAGTATATCACATATACATAAATGAATTTTGTTACTATCCCAAATTATATTAGTGTTTGAAAGTTTTTTAATTTATAAATACAAAATCTTAGGAAAATGATACAAATGTTAATTAAAAGCCAGTAATTTTATAGCAGGTACGTACTGACTACTGTTTCTAGAGTCAATGGTCGTTTCTTGGTCTTCCGGTGTCACCATCCTATATCACTAAAATACACTAATTCTTTTAGAACATGTGGACTAGTATACATTATAATATAATATTAGGCGTTTAGACTACGTGCATGTTTGTGAAATCAACTAGCCTGAAAAATACTGGATACAAGCCTTCTAACACTATAAATTAATAATTAATTCGTATTATTATAATAATGATCGGATAGGATGAAATCAGAAACTATACAAATTTATACAGATGACTTTGAACATAGCTCATGATTCGATTTAAGATGTTTTTTGTTTTTAAATTGGATTGAGTTAAGTTTCACTTTTTCTTTTCAACTTTAATTGAACTGGATATAGTTAACTCTCTAAATAAACAATATAAGTGTTGTAAATAAATTAAGCAATAATTTATGGTAACAATCACCCTTTTAAAACTAAAAATAATTAATAACTAAATTATTAAACAAAAAATATTTGTTTTTTACATGGGATTATGTTTACATGTATATAAATTACTATATATGAAATGATGATAGTCTTCCCCATGTCTTTCTATTTAGGAGAATGTCATAAATAATTTATAAACCTTTTGGGTTAGACTAAGTAAAATATTGACCCATCTTTCTGTATTTAGAGGTCATCAAGAAAAGTATTGACCCATATCATCAAATTGTAAGAAAACTATTCAGAAATTCATTAAATAACTAATTAATAGAGGAATTCATAACACCAAGTAAAGAAGTACCTCAAAATTCATCGATTAAATACAAAACGACACAAGAGTAGAACTTGACTGATTATTTATTTGAGTGAAAGGTATCTCGAACACTTGGTCCTCTACCACCCTCATTGGCTGCATAATTAATAACGTGAACCGCAAAATAAAGCTGAGACTAAAACATTTTAACTTGTAACGTGTTTCATATGGGCTGAACATTGATAAAAAAAATTATTGTTATCTGAGTGTACCTATTGTAGCAAGGATGAAAACACTTTTTTACGACGGTTTTATTTTAGGACTCTTTATTAGAGTTTCTGTGTGGGTGATGTAGAAATTACACTCTTTTTTTTCAGTTAAAAAGATAGTCAGTAAATTCAACTTATTAATATTCATACATTTGACAAGGTAGATAATCCTTTAATGATAATCATTTGAAGATATAATAGATTATCTTATAGAAATTCGGTTTTATAGAATAATACTGGAATAATCATGTTTATAAAAATTAATTATTCTGAAATCTTTTAGATTGTTTTCTCATCTTTTTGACCTAGTTTTGAAATGGAGTTCTATAAATAAAGTGGTAGGCTCTCATTTAAAAAAGTATAGGAGTTTGTGAGTGGCTTAAATTTCATCAAATGTGACTTTTGAGTGATAAGGTGTTGCTTTCTACTATAGATTGTAAGTTTGTTCATCTCTTGTGTGATTCAAGAGAGGTGTGGTCACCCTTGTGTGATTCAGAGAAAGTGTTCATTCTTTGTGGCTTCAAGGAATGTGTTTATTCATCATTTGTGGTATTCTAAGAGATATGTGTTCTTTCTATATTATAAACTACTCATTGCATTAGAGATTGTAATTTTTAATTTTAATAGTGTTTAGTTAATCATTCTAGTTGACTTGATTAACATGGATGCACTGGTGCAACAAAGGGATAATGTCTCAGTTGTTTTGGGTTTATGACAGCGATTCTACAACCAAAATATATTCAGGCGAGATAAACATTCAAGACTTTTTGCCTCGATTAAAAAACCGAGACAAAAAGGCTACATTTTTTCCTCAGTTCAAAAAACCCGAACTAGTAAAGGGAATAAAAAATTTGGTCTATTGCCTCGATTCTAGTTTGAATCGAGGCCGTGGACAGTTAAAATTAATTAATTAAAGAGTTTATTGCCTCGGTTGGATCTAGAATCGAGGTAATAAACCCTTTTTTGCCTCAGTTTTTACCAGAACCACGGTCTAAAGTATATTTTCTTAAGGAAAAAATTATCATTTCTATATCACATAAACCACATGACATAATCCCAAAAACACAAACAAACACAAAAAACATTGTTTTCTATTTATTGGGATTTTCTTTTTGTTTTTTTCAAACTATGAAAAAATATTTAAAATAATTACACTTTGAATTTTGAGATGAAAATTTTTGTGAGGGGTTTTCATGATTTTTTGGTTCTTCATACAAATTTTCATTTCATTTAGAGTTGTTTTGAGCATACTCTTAGTTTTACCTACGTTTTGATGCGTATGGTGTATGAAGAACAATGAACCAAATGAAAATATGAAAAACCTAAAACAAAACTAACCTTCAACATCTATTCGAAGAGTTGAAGAGCACCTACGCATAAAATCAAACGATCAAAACAAAAGAAAATCATACCTAAACACTTAATCAACATAAAATGAAAGATAAAAATGTAAAAAATGTTGAAGATGATGGTCACAAGAATGGAAGAACAAAGAGTAATGGCGTGATAAGTGTCAATTCTACCTATATTTGTTACTTAATATGATGTGTTTTTGAGTTGTTTAAGCGTAAATTCTCATGAAAAGTGTATAAATGTAGATAATTGTATATTTTTGAATGTTTAGTTGAGTATTAATGTTTTGTGTGTTAATTTGCTGAAGAATAAGGATTGGAAAAATAACAAGGGGATCATGTTCATATTAGTCGCCCAGTTAGAGGGAGTAGCTCGCCCAAGCGAGCCAGTCGCCGAGCGACTAGGACGTTCTCGCCCAGTGAGTGGTGACTTTTTACCACTCGCCCAGCGAGCCATACTTTTCGCCACTCGCCCATCAAGTTGTCCATGCTCGCTCAACGAGTTGTTGTTGCTCGCCCAGCGAAAATAAATGTATGCAGACCTCTTTAAAATGACGCGAAACAGATCCAGAGGGGCACTTTTGATCAGTGGGAACACTACAGCTCTCTTCTAGCTCGAGTTTAGGGGCTTCCAAGGTGCAAGATTACCATTTTCTACCACCCGATCCATCATTTCTTCTCATTTTTGCTTCCTATAGATGCATATGTGTAGCTAAAACTCCATTTCATTGGGGTTCAGAGTAAAGTTCTGAAACTCTTTGTAATTTCTCTGTTTAATGCATGATCTTTGATGAATTTCGTGTTCTATGCTTATTATTCATGCCTATGATGGAAATCTGAGCTATTTGAACGGTTAAATAATTGGAAAATACGTGAAATCGTGGACCTAGGTAGAACAACTAAGGAATTCGATTCTAGACATAGATTGAAGCTTTTAGTCATCTGTAACATGGTGTTTAATGCGAATCTGATTTCTGAAATTGCTAAGGGATTAGTATTTTTGGTTTGATGGTTCAGAACCTATCATCTGAGGAATTAGATGCTTGTATGCCTATGATGTTGATGCATGATTCTGAGGAACTGTGTTAGTAGAGAATAATATTGAGTCAGGAACTTGAATTTCAACCCCAGTGAATCTGAACTTGACTATTATTTTATAATTTTTAAATCTGAATTTTAAATTAAATATGTCCATAAAAACACTATGATTTTCGTAATTGTTGCAAAATTGGTAAACTTTCATAATTAGTAGAGTCAGAACAAATCCCTTGGGAAAACGATATCCGAACTTACCGGTTTATTACTTGATGCGATTTGGTGCACTTGCCGAGACAAAGTCCAACATGGCGTAACACCACACACAGAAAAGCTTCTCTCTGAAAATGCCTTTGTTCTTGAAATTTAACCCTAAACACATGTTATTACCTCAATTATTTTCTTAATTGAGACAATAAAGGTCTATAGCCTCAGTTCTATAAAGAACCGCTGCCTAAACCCTTTAAAAAAATTTCAATTATTTTATGCCTTGGTTCTCTAAGCAACCGAAGTCATAGACGTTTGCGATAATTACAAAAATTCCACCGCGCCTGTTTTAGGCATCGATTCTTTATGAATTGAGACATATATGTTTAAGATAATTACAAAGATGTCATCGCGTCAGTTTTAGGCATCGGTTCTTTTTCAACCGAGGCATATACGTTTGCGATAATCACAAAAATGTCACCAAACCATTTTTTGTTTCAGTTACAACTAAACCGATGTCAAATGCACAAGTTAAAATCCTTTTTTTACTAATGATGTAGAATATTTTGTTCTTAACTATTATAAAATAATTGTAATATTCTTTTATCTCTACACTTTTTACTTTACTACTGTGATTACTAAGTTAAAATAAAATAAAAGTTTTTATAAAAGGCTCTAATTTTTAAGAGAAAAGCTTTAAGGTTTTGATTTTTAATATCAAACCAATTCAAGCTACTTTTTTTGTTTTTGTCCAACAATAAACATTTTGCACTACGATTATAACAATCGTTGTCAAAGTTTCCTTTGATAGTTTTTCAAAATAAGATTAAAAAATGGTGGGACAAAACCAAACTTTTACTGAGGGTGCTTTAATTAGCATACCCCCTTTGGTTGTCGGAAAAAACTATTCCTTTTGGAAAGTTAGAATGTAATTATTTTTGAAGTCTATTGATACAGGTGTTTAAATTATGTTGTTAATGGTCTTTTTGTTCCTATTATTACTGTTAATGATATGAAGGAACTTAAGCCCTATTTACAATGAATTGTGAAGGAAAATAAAAGGCTCAATATGATGTTGGGTCTATAAATATAATATCATTTGCACTAACTCTTGATGAATTTTGTAGAATTTCAGTGTACAAAAGTGTTAAGGAATTGTTGGAAATACTTAAAGTAATAACCCATGGAGGAACTAATGATGTTAAAAGGGTAAGGAAGAATTATCTTATCCAAGAATACATGATGTTCTAAATGGTACAAGGAGAAACAATATTGTCAACACTCAATTTTGTCCGGGTTGTAAAAAATTCTATTTTTATTGGTTATTTATTATTTTCCTTTTTATTATTTTACCTTTTTGTTTTATTCTATTTTTATGTATTTAGATTTTTTTGTTTTTAATTCAATTTCTATTTTTCTTATCTTCAATTTGTTTTAATAGAGTTAATTAATCAAAATAATTAAAAAATTGAAAAATAAAATTAAAACTGAAAACAATTAAAAAATAAAATAAAAATTAAAAAAAAGGGAAATGGAAAAAGAGAAAAAACGTGGGAAAGGGGTATGCAAGAGGCGTGTTGGAGGAGGGGGAACCAGGTAGTTAGAGGGGGATTTTGCCAAGATTTTGGGGAGCAGAATTTTATTGGATTAGAGAGAGAAAAAGGGGAGAGAAGAGCACACGAGGAAGGATCATCTGGAATCATCATCCATAGTTAGTATTGGCATTGGCACTGGCAGAGAAAACGAAAGGCTAGGGAAGGTCACCGGATACAGAGTGATAGCAGCAACCATAGCAGCAGGTAAGTTTCTGTTCACTTGTGCTTCCATAATCATTATGTATGCTTACTGCTTAAACTCCATTCATCCCATTCTCGCCAGCCCATATACCATTATCACAGAATCAATTATCCCCTTCACGCTCATATGCACACAACACACTCATCTCTTCCAGTACCAAATTAACGAGAATCAATTAATTAAACCAATCAAGAAACAGTAAGAAATTAAGGGAGGCAGAGAGGAAAAATGGTGTTGCTGGGGGCATTTGGCAGTTGAGAAAATACTCGAATGGGGAAGAAGAAGAGTGGCGTTGGTGGCACCGATGAGGTTAGTGGCGCGAGGGTATTGAGTCCCGGCGGCCTGGAGCTGTTGAGAAGGAATCTGGTGGCCGTGGAGGTGACTGAGGAGGTAGACGAGTATAGGCACGGGGAGGGACATTATCGTGACAGTGATCGTGTTCGTCGTGGAGGTTTTAGCAATGGTGAGGTTGATGTTGATGGATGATGATAGCACAAGCGGATCGGAGATGAAGACGGAGGAAAACCATCCCTGAGAATCTCTGGTTTTCGAGGAGAGAGAAGTGGAGACGGTGGTGTCTTGGCTGACGGTGGTGCTGGTGGCGCGAGGTGTCGCCGGCGAGACCAAGGCTTATTCTGGTTAAGGTGACGGTGGCCGGATATGGCAGAGGTGGTGGTGAGTTCGTGGTGCAGAGCTTGGGACCTTGGGTCAGAGAAGAAGCAAGCTGGGGAATGGGGAATGAGGATGAACATTCTGAACCCCTAGAAAATTCTAGGTTAGAAATCATTCCACTGGGCCTGGCCCAGAAATGAGCGTACGTCCGGGAGCCTTGGGCCTCTTTTGGAACGCTCGTTCGCCATCTCCCCAACACGAACGCTCGTTATCAAAGTGAACGAGCGCCCGTTAAACTTAAGCCTTTTTGACCGTTCGCTCAGCCTTCTATCTAACGAGCGTTCGTTCACCAAACGAATAAGCGCTCGTTAGCTAAACGAATGAGCGTTCATTAGCCTTAAGCCTTGAATGACCGTTCGTCATGTCAATAACGAACGTTCGTCCTTAAGCTTCCATTTCTGAACGTCCGTTCGTCATGTCAACAACGAACGTTCGTCCTTAAGCTTCCATTTATGAACGTTCATTCGTCGTTTCAAACAACGAGCGCTCGTCCTTAAGCTTCCATTCTTGAACGTCCGTCGTTTCAAACAACGAGCGTTCGTCCTTAAGCTTCCATATCTGAACGTCCGTTCGTCATGTCAACAACGAACGTTCGTCCTTAAGGTTCCATTTTTGAACGTCCGTTCGTCATGTCAATAACGAACGTTCGTCCTTAAGGTTCCATATTTGAACGTCCGTTCGTCATGTCAATAACGAACGTTCGTCCTTAAGCTTCCATTTTTGAACGTCCGTTCGTCGTTTCAAACAACGAGCGTTCGTCCTTAAGCTTCCATTTCTGAACGTCCGTTCGTCATGTCAACAACGAACGTTCGTCCTTAAGCTTCCATTTTTGAACGTCCGTTCGTCGTTTCAAACAACGAGCGTTCGTCCTTAAGCTTCCATTTCTGAACGTCTGTTCGTCATGTCAACAACGAACGTTCGTCCTTAAGTTTCCATTTTTGAACGTCCGTTCGTCATTTCAATAACGAACGTTCGTCCGTAAGTTTCCATTTTTGAACGTCCGTTCGTCATTTCAATAACGAACGTTCGTCCTTAAGCTTCCATTTTTGAACGTCCGTTCGTCGTTTCAAACAACGAGCGTTCGTCCTTAAGCTTCAATATCTGAACGTCCGTTCGTCATGTCAATAACGAACGTTCGTCCTTAAGCTTCCATTTTTAATGACCGTTCGTCAGCTCAATAACGAACGTTCGTCTTTAAGCTTACATTGTTGAACGTTCGTTCGTCATTTCAATAACGAGCGTTTGTCACAGCCTCAATTACTCAACGTACGTTCGTCAAACTCTCCCCAACGGACGTTCGTCCTCTCCCCAACGAACGCTCATTATTCTGAATTTGTCCCCAACGTCCGTTCAGTCTCTCCAATTTCTTTTGTTTATTTATTTTTCTTTATTGTCTTATTTTATTTTGTTCTATTTATTTATTTTAGACATTCACTTATCCTAAAATATATATTTAATAATACAATATTGATAGTTTAAATAAAAAGAATTTATAAGAAAAGTTTTAAAGGTTTAAAGCGCACGTGTGACCGCTCGCGTCGTCCTTGTGCTAAAAACCTTTTCTTCTTTTCTTAAATAAAATTTCAAAAATATGTTTTAAAGGTTTAAGCACACGTGTGACCGCTCGCGTCGTCCTTGTGCTAAAAATCTCTTCTTCTTTTGTTAAATAAAATTTCAAAAATACGTTTTAAAGGTTTAAGCACACGTGTGACCGCTCGCGTCGTCCTTGTGCTAAAAACCTCTTCTTCTTTTCTTAAATAAATTTACAAAAATATGTTTTAAAGGTTTAAGCACACGTGTGACCGCTCGCGTCGTCCTTGTGCTAAAAACCTTTTTCTTCTTTTCTTAAATAAAATTTCAAAAATACGTTTAAAGGTTGAACACTCGTGTGATCGTTCGCATCGTCCTAGTGTTCAATACTTTTCTCTCTTATTTACGTAATATTAAACGAGGGTATGAGTGCTCGTGCGATCGTCCGCATCAGCCTAGCACTCAATGCTCTCAAGTCTTCCTAAATAAGCAGATAACGGTATGAGTGCTCGTGTGATCGTTCGCATCGGCCTAGTGCTTAATATCGTTATCTCTCTTTTCAAAAATAATTAAAAATATTTAAATATCATTTTAAAGGTATGAGTACTCGTGCGACCGCTCGCGTCGGCCTAGTACTCATTACTTTCTTTTTCTCGAAAATATTAAAAACATAAAAATCTCCAAAAATTAAAAACATCTGCTTTTCAAACAAACAAACAGTCTTTCAAGCTAGAACTACGTAACCCTGATTTCTCATTTTGAATGAGAATACGTAGGAGCAAGGTCAATCCTTGTCGGGCCCAAAAAATTAAAAAATATGTTTTGTTTATTTAGAATTTTATTTTAGGGGATAATTAAACATTTTGAAAAACCACATCATATTCGTGCATTTAGTTAAAGGTACTGCCTTAGGGCAGGCGTTGTGGGGTGCTAACACCTTCCCCACGCGTAACCGACTCCCGAACCCAATCTTTGGTTTTCGTGGACCGTGCTTTATCGTTTTGAGGTTTTTCCATAGTTTTCCATAATAAACTATGGTGGCGACTCCAAATCTCTTTTCAAAACCCGTTTCTTTTTGGATCGTCGTCCCGTCGCGATTCCGGTTGCGACAGATGGCGACTCCGCTGGGGACGTCTTCAGAGAGTCGAGCCATTTAATTAGATGCGCGAATTTGGTGTGGTTTTGCTTTGTGTTTTTCTTTCCCTTTTCTCTATCTATGTGTGATATTTGGAATAACTGCAATAACTGTGGAATATTGAACCCTAGGGTAGACAATATGTTTATATCTGCCTGGGAATTTTTCTGGTTGTTTTGCAGGTGAGGGTTTGGGTGTGCATAATTTCCTCCCTTCACACACACACTTTTGGCATATCATGAGTGGGGCCCTATACCCGGGTCTGAGCGTAGCTTAGAATTAGAGGAGTTGTGTAGCGGTGTCACTCTGGGATGTACTTCCTGTTTGGCTATCGTGAGAACTCCAGCTAGAGTCTGTTCTCTTCATATGTGTTTTCACACCTAGTTGATTACTCGACTGTTGTGGAAATGCTATGAAGGGGGCCATAGCTCTAGTGACCTTTGACCTTTAGGTTCAGGAAATCATCCTTGTGAGATTGCATATACTTGACCTTGAACTGAAAGCAATGAACCTTTGGTAGGGCACGAAGGGAGGAATATATGCTTCTGTAACCCTCACGCTGTTCGTTTTTTTATGATATTACATTTCATACCATGCATGTGTTTTGTTTTGTCATGTTATTTTATTATCATGCATCATATTCATACATCATTTAGTAACATGTTAATTTTAAGGGAAATCACAGGTACCTACTTGACTGCATACGAGATGGATGTTAACACAAGATCCGATGCTACACGGCATACCGACTCTTCCGATTTAAGAAAGAAGTATAGTCTAAGGACTCATGTTGGAAATTTGACCGGGCTGATAAACTTGGGCAAAAGGCTTAAGACTATAAAGAGAGAAACCTTTCAGAGAAGATATGGAAATTTGTTGAATTTAATGGAGGTTGAAGTACAAATACCCGCTATCACAGCCTTGGCACAATATTATGATTCTCCGCTTCGATGTTTCACATTTCAAGACTTTCAGTTGGCGCCAACCATAGAGGAGTTCGAGCATATCTTGGGTTTGCCATTGGAGGGCACCACTCCCTATCAACATTTAGAGCATCATGCCTCTATACCCACTATTGCTACCATCATGAAATTACATCCCAAGGAACTTGAAGACAAGATGATGATGAGGAATCAAGTGCATGGGTTATCACAGGGATATCTAGAGCAGTATTTACATCATCTAGCTGATAAAGAAGATTGGGAAACTTTCATGGATGTATTAGCCCTCACCATATATGGCATTGTCTTGTTTCCCAAAATAGAAGAATTTGTGGATTACACCGCGATAGACGTCTTCATGGCGAGTAAAACCAGGTCAGAGAATCCTGTAACAGCAATTCTTGCGGATGTTTATGGGACTTTGAGTTTTTGCCATGAGAGAAAGGGAAAGAAGATTCTATGTTGCTTACCGGCGTTGTATACATGGATGACAACGCGCGTGTTTAAAGAGATGGTCGACGTTAAGAGTCTATCGGAGACTTTGTCACACCAAGGGCTTAAAGGTAAAGGAGGAAACGATTGGGCCCGATTCCTTGCCGGCTTGAGCGAAAGAAGTATAAAATGGCGCCTTCCTTGGCTCGGAAATAAACTGGCTATACAACATTGTGGTAGCTTTCCTAATATACCTCTCATAGGTGCCCGGTACTGTATAAATTACAATCCTCTTTTGGTGCAAAGACAATTTGGGCATCCCATGAAAGGGGCACCTTCATCAGATTACCTTGCTACCCTATTCATTTATTACGAAGACGGGCATTTCATCGAACTGTTAAGAAAGGTTAAAAATGCCTGGGAAAATGTTGTTCGAGCAAAGAAGGACTTGAGGGATGGAGTAGTGGATAGCAGTATTAGTTACCACACCTGGATTCTGGAGAGAGTGAAAGTAGTCAAGTTGCCTTTCAAGCCAATCAAGGATCAATCAGCTAGTAAAGGACCATCTCAAGCTCCAGAAATTGAAGAGGTGCAACAATTGAAGGCTGAGATGGAGAAATTGAAGGTGAGAAATGCTAGGTTGGAGAATGAATTACAAAGAGCGCGTAATGATCTTGTGGATATGAGAAATGATAATGAAGAAAAGTCGCGGGCTTATGAAAACCTTGTCAAAAGCCAGAAGGCTGAGAGGGATTACACATTTCGAGTGAAACAGGATCTGGCAGCTGCGAGTAAGGAATTATCCATGAGGGTAAATGAGAAGAAGGTGGCTTTAGAAGAGGGAAAGGAGTGGAAACACCTCTACGAAGAAGCCAAAAGAGATAAACGAGAAGCCCTAAAGAGATTAAGAGAAGCGCAGATTCAGATAGAAAAAGCGGGGCATGAGATGAAAGAGATGGCTATGTCGTTCGAGGCGGATATGAATAGGGAGCGTTGGAAGCTAACGGAAGCAGAGGAAGAGCATCGAACTCTGATAAAACAAATGGAGGAATATATCGAGGAACAGGAGGAGCGATGGAGGTCGATAGATTTTGAAGAAAGGCATCAGGCCTTGATAAAGCGGATGGAAGAGCACATCGCCGAGCAAGAAATGGCTGTAAAGCACTGGAAGGAAAGATTCTCTCAGTTGGCTGCTTTGGCAAATGGGGCAATTGAAGACATCCCCAGGATGGTGTCGAATGCTGAAGCTAGTACTCATTTTCGTAATTCATCAGCGGAAATAGAATTGTTTATTAAATCATTGTAAATGGTTGGTGGGAGAGATGAAATCTTTCATTGCTCGGGCGCGGGATTGATGTACATCATGATTGTGTTTTGTTCCTTAGACGATGTAATGGATCAAATTTTCTTTAAATGAAAGATAGGGGATGTTTGTTTGGTATCGGCTTGTGTCAATTTTCCATCAGTATTGTCATCATTATCCTGTGATTTCCACTTATTACTAGCATGCATCATGTTTTCTTTTGTTTTGCATTTTTTCCTTATTTAATTTAATTTAATAAAAAAATACTAATAATTAGCAGTACAAGTGAGAAAACAACGGCAAATTTTCCACGACATCCGTACAAGACCAGAGCTAACTCAAAGGTCATGGAGAATTGGGAGCAGTCACACGAATCTATTAAGGCCGATGTCAACCAGTTGAAGGATCAGATGGCCCAGATTTTGGCGGCTCTCGAAGCCCTAAAGACTACGGGAGGGACGACGCCTGCGCAAGTTGAGGGAAGTGCTCAATATTACCCTCCGTTGTTCAGCTCTGGGAGCCAATCTGTTCCATTCCCAATGTATGGATTACCTCCAGGTTACACCCCACCTGTGGGAGAATACGCAGAAGGGGAGCAGGCTTCATTCTCTTTCCCTACCACTGTCAACATACCGCCAATCAGTACTCAGGGACCTGTTGTAATGTCCGCACCCCTGGTAAATGAAGGAATGCATGCAAGCATGTCTGATGGAATACGAGTAACTCCGGTGCCACCTATGATTACCGGAGAGGGCTTTTCTACAGGGGCTGCACCACATACTTTGTTTCAGGGAGCAATTAGTAATGTCGACGGAGCAAAGGATAAACTTGAGAGCCTAGAGGCAAGATTGAGGGCTGTGGAGGGGTATGAAAGTTATGGATTCGGAGATGTTGCCAGATTGAGCTTGGTTCCTGGCGTCAAAATTCCACATAAGTTCAAGGCGCCAGATTTTGAGAAGTATAAGGGAAATACATGCCCAAAGAACCATCTAACCATGTTTTGCAGAAAGATGGCTGCATATGCTTACGATGAGCAGCTGCTCATTCATGTTTTTCAAGATAGTTTGGCTGGAGTGGCATTAAATTGGTATAACCATTTGGAGCCGGCTCGAATTCGTTGTTGGGCGGACTTGGCTGATGCTTTTGTGAAGCAGTACATATACAATACCCATGTTGCACCAGATCGTTTACAGCTGCAAAATATGTCAAAGAAGGACAACGAAACTTTCAAGGAATATGCCCAACGGTGGAGAGAGTTAGCTGCACAAGTCGAACCACCTTTGTATGATAGAGAAATGGTGGCAATGTTTGTGAACACTCTCCAGCCGCCATTTTACGAGCACATGGTCGGGAACGTGTCTGCCAATTTCGCTGATATCATTATAATAGGCGAAAGGATAGAAATTGGGGTTAAAAGTGGGAAAATTGCATACAGTTCGCCCGCAACTGCAAATTACAAAAAAACCAATTTCAATGCGGGAAAGAAGAAGGAAGGGGATGTGCATGCGGCATCGGCAATGCCTGTATGGAGAGGTCAAGCTCCCGCTCATAGCTTCCGACCATACTTGGGGCAAACCCCTCTTGCAGCTAATGCGGCGTTCACACATCAAGCCAGGCCTCAACAACAACAAGGGTATTATCAACCGCCATTGCTCCCAACTGATACTTGGAGGGCTGGGGCAATTGCAGATCCAAATCAGAATGCGGGCCAAAATACTTACCCAAGAAGGAACCAATTTGTTAATTTCACCCCTATCCCTACAACTTACACAGAATTGTTACCCCAACTCGTCCAAAGGGGTTTGGTTGCTATTTGTCCAATGAAGCCCATGCAACCTCCGTATCCCAGGGGTTATGATGCAGAGGCCAAATGTAGTTATCATGGGGGAGGTGTTGGTCATTCAACTGAGAGATGTCTGGCTTTTAAACACAAAGTACAGACTCTAATCGACTCTGGGTGGTTAAAGTTTCAAGAAGATAAACCCAGCATTGAGACTAACCCACTTTCTGGGCATGGGAGTGCCTCGACGAATGCCATCGAGGATGAAAAATATGAGTTGATAAAGGACGCGGGTGGAATCCGAAGTTCCAGAAAGTTTATCTTCAAGGCGCTAATAAAGGTGGGCCTTTTAAAAGGTGATTATAATGAGGATGTAACATGCGCGCTTCATCCGGATGATGGGCACTCTATTGAGGAATGTGGTGAATTTGAGTATGTTTTGCAAGACCTGCTGGATCGGGGTTTGATGCAAGTATGCTACAAGGATAAGGAGGGGGAGGTGTTTACACAGATTGGTGGAGAATCCGACGTAACTCTGCTTGAGCCGTTGGTGATCCATTTCACTAGAACCACCCCTGTGCCAGAGGCTGAAGAAAAGTTGTCTGTCATCATCCGGGCGCCGTCTCCCTTTCCTTACAAAACGGAAGGCTGATGGAAGAAAGGAGAGAGTGCGGTCTAGCTCGTGTAGAAAGGCGTGAACCCAGGGTGGAAAAGATTCGTATTCGTGACATCAGGGAAAAATTTCGTAGTGCTGGTTGGATCAACACGGGCCATATAACAGCCATGGAGGATGAAGATAGCTTTGAATGCTCAAGTTTCGTGCGGGCCGGCTCCCCAGATGCACCACTCAACAATTGGAACTCTGAGTTTACCCGTGATGCTTAATTTGAATAAAATGTAATAGTTTTAATTAATCCTATAGCTTCACCCGGGGCTTTAGGATTCATGACTTACGGGTTGACGTTTAGTTTTGTGCTCAGCGTGATAATCGAATCGTGTTTGCTTTTATCATCATTCCGCATTAGTCATCTTTTTTCCTTTTTTATTTATTCCTTTTTTTTTTTCTTTCATAAATTTAAATAATGCAGACGTGACAATGAAAGTTTTGAAAATAACAATGTCGATATTCCTAATTTTGAACACCCTATCAATAATACGGAAGATGATTATGAAGATAATCCGGAACCCTCTCCAGAGCTCTTGAGATTAGTGGAGCAAGAGTCTAAAGAGATAAAACCCCATCTGGAAGAGGTTGAAGTACTCAACTGGGGAGAGGAAGAAGAGAAAGGAAGTAAAAATCGGTACTGGCATGAAAAAGGAAGTGAGGAAAGGGTTGCAAGCCCTATTGAAGGAGTTTAAGGATGTGTTCGCTTGGTCTTACAATGACATGCCAAGTTTGGATACCGATATTGTGCAACACAAGCTCCCACTTAAACCAGAATACCTTCCAGTCAAGCGAAGAACTAAGAAGAATGAAAAATGCATTCGACAAAAGGGTGCATCCCAGAGAATTCCACGAAGGCGAGCTGGTGTTGAAGATGATCTTGCCTATACAAAAGGATCATAGAGGCAAATGGACCCCGAATTATGAAGGGCCATTCGTAGTGAAGAAGGCATTTTCTGGTGGGGCACTAATTCTCACAAGGAAGGATGGAGAGGAGTTACCATTACCGGTTAATTCGGGTGCAGTCAAAAAGTTTTACACATGATGATTCCGTGATAGGGGATCAATATTAAGGGATATTGACATGATCTTTAAAGTTTGTTGTACTCTGCGTTATTTCATTCAATAAATACTGCATGGTTTCATTCATAATTTTTGTTTGCACGCTTCTTGAAATATTGCATGTCGCGCTGAGCTTTTAGGTAAATGAAGGAAAATAAAGGTAATGATAATTAAGCACACATGAGTAAAAGCATCACGGGTATATTCGGTTGGCACCAGCTCGTTCCTGAGGGATGTCGTGAAAGATTAAAAAAAAGAGAGAATAAAAATGCACATGTTGAATTCATTGTCAATTAGGTTGTCTAGGGCATAGTACGTTCAAAAAAAAAAAAAAAAAAAAAAAAAAAAACAAAAAAAAAAACACAATAACTGGAAATGGCAAAGATGCAGAGTCTTCTCCTAATTCAGAGTTTCGGGGGTAACCTGTGTTCATTTCTCGTTAAAGCATCCGCTTTCTTATTGCGTGAACCCCTAACCTTTTCATTTCCCTTCAAAACAAAAGATTGTCGTGGATATAACACTGGGGCAGTTGTCATCATTGTGCCCATGCTCAATGATCCGTGATCGGGGAGCAAAAAGAAAAAAAAACAAACCGAAAAAAAAAATGAAGTCGATGTGTCAACCGCTACAGAATTTCGTCTCATGGTTAAGGTTGTGGAAAGCAAGTCAAGCAAGCTTCAGGATGACGTGTGGCCGTTTTTCTTTATCCAAATGATAAAAGAGGTTTAATCAATTGCACCCACTTTGAGCCGTAAGTCGTAATCATTTTTCATTACCCTAGACAAGAATCATTAGCATATCGACGTCAACTCAAAAACATACATCATAAGCATCCAAAGTTGAGGAGGAAATCTCTAAAAAAAAAAAAACAAAACAAAAATGAAAAGGAAAGTATCATAAAGGACCACAGCAGGAGCAACAAAAAGAATGATCCAAAAGGAAAGAAAAAACAACAATAAAGGATGCCTGAAGTTCAAATCTCTAAAGACAGTTGACTGGGCACCTTGCAAATGATTCTTGTTTAAAAACTTTAACCGTCAAACACTTATTTGGGCCTTCATTATCCATTTCTTTCATAACCCGTTTGCCATTTAGCCACGTTACAAGCCGATTAAAGTCCACACCGACTGAAGATTGTTCGTCCTGGTCTTTCTTACGAACTTAACTCTGGGAAGGAATGATGTGGTGACTGATATCATCACTAGAAGAAAAGAAAGGACATTGAAAATGAAAAGTGAAAATACAATGTAAAGTCTCCCCGTCAATCGTCATGTCAAGAAGGAACCCTCAACTGGGGCAATCCTTCCTACCCAAACCTTTTCACCTCCCCAAATCGTACTTATTGTGCACAACAAAATTGGGGCAGTCTTGTGGGCCCTACATGCTTCTATGTTAACCATATCTCCCCAGATGAGGAGAACACAAATGTTAGCTCCACATACAATCATTCAGCTATCTACTTCTCGTCCCTATTTTTCCCTCACCTTCTCGGGTTCAGGCCAAATTGGACTGCAGGAAGCGATAAAGAGAACTTGAACTCATGGTTACACCCTTCTCTTTCTCATTAGAGGGCTCACCGTCTCCTGACATTTTATGATTACGTTTTGAACGTACATTAGGTTTGATGACAATGTTGACAATGAGTTTCAAACATGGGCAGTCTAATTAAGAGAGAGTGGCAAAAAAAAAAAAAAAAAAAAAAAAAAAAAAAAAAAAAACAAAAACAAAGCAAAGGTCTCATGTGTTTATTCATTCATGCACCCTCATGACATTACATCATACATTTCATAATAGGCAAGGTATTTTGTTTGAAAAAATCCTTTAGGCACAAGAGAAGTTGTGAAAAAGTTAATACAACATTTGCTTTTAAGTTTATTCAATGTTTTGCTAAGTGTTTACCAACGTTTCAGAAAGTTTCAAATCCAAGTTTTCTTCTGCGATACCGACCCTCTGCTTCGCAATGGTCAAATTCAAGTTTTTCTCCTACGATATTGGCCCTCTACAAGGCATTGGTCGAATCCAGTTTTCGCTTTATGGCCCTCTGCTAAGCAATGGTCTAATCCCATCTCGTTGTTGTATTACTGGCCATCTGCTCGGCAATGGTCAATTTCAGCTCGTTGCTCTGTATTGTTGACCCTCTGCGTGGCAATGGTCGAATTCAAGTTTTTCTCCTACGATATTGACCCTCTGCGTGGCAATGGTCGAATTCAAGTTTTTCTCCTCTGTTATCGACCCTCTGCATGGCAATGGTCGGATTTAAATTTCTGTTCTGTGAGTTTGGCCCTCTGCGAGGCAATGGTCAAATCCAGGTTTTAATTTTCTGTTATCGGCCTTCTGCATGGCAATGGTCGGATTTAAATTTCTGTTCTGTGAGTTTGGCCCTCTGCGAGGCAATGGTCAAATCCAGGTTTTAATTTTCTGTTATCGACCCTCTGCATGGCAATGGTCAGATTTAAATTTTTGTTCTGTGAGTTTGGCCCTCTGCGAGGCAATGGTCAAATCCAGGTTTTAATTTTCTGTTATTGACCCTCTGCATGGCAATGGTCAGATTTAAATTTCTGTTCTGTGAGTTTGGCCCTCTGCGAGGCAATGGTCAAATCCAGGTTTTAATTTTCTGTTATCGACCCTCTGCATGGCAATGGTCAGATTTAAATTTTTGTTCTGTGAGTTTGGCCCTCTGCGAGGCAATGGTCAAATCCAGGTTTTAACTTTCTGTTATCGACCCTCTGCATGGCAATGGTCGGATTTAAATTTCCGTTCTACAAGTTTGGCCCTCTGCGAGGCAATGGTCAAATCCAGGTTTTAACACTCAATTTTGTCCGGGTTGTAAAAAATTCTATTTTTATTGGTTATTTATTATTTTCCTTTTTATTATTTTACCTTTTTGTTTTATTCTATTTTTATGTATTTAGATTTTTTTGTTTTTAATTCAATTTCTATTTTTCTTATCTTCAATTTGTTTTAATAGAGTTAATTAATCAAAATAATTAAAAAATTGAAAAATAAAATTAAAACTGAAAACAATTAAAAAATAAAATAAAAATTAAAAAAAAGGGAAATGGAAAAAGAGAAAAAACGTGGGAAAGGGGTATGCAAGAGGCGTGTTGGAGGAGGGGGAACCAGGTAGTTAGAGGGGGATTTTGCCAAGATTTTGGGGAGCAGAATTTTATTGGATTAGAGAGAGAAAAAGGGGAGAGAAGAGCACACGAGGAAGGATCATCTGGAATCATCATCCATAGTTAGTATTGGCATTGGCACTGGCAGAGAAAACGAAAGGCTAGGGAAGGTCACCGGATACAGAGTGATAGCAGCAACCATAGCAGCAGGTAAGTTTCTGTTCACTTGTGCTTCCATAATCATTATGTATGCTTACTGCTTAAACTCCATTCATCCCATTCTCGCCAGCCCATATACCATTATCACAGAATCAATTATCCCCTTCACGCTCATATGCACACAACACACTCATCTCTTCCAGTACCAAATTAACGAGAATCAATTAATTAAACCAATCAAGAAACAGTAAGAAATTAAGGGAGGCAGAGAGGAAAAATGGTGTTGCTGGGGGCATTTGGCAGTTGAGAAAATACTCGAATGGGGAAGAAGAAGAGTGGCGTTGGTGGCACCGATGAGGTTAGTGGCGCGAGGGTATTGAGTCCCGGCGGCCTGGAGCTGTTGAGAAGGAATCTGGTGGCCGTGGAGGTGACTGAGGAGGTAGACGAGTATAGGCACGGGGAGGGACATTATCGTGACAGTGATCGTGTTCGTCGTGGAGGTTTTAGCAATGGTGAGGTTGATGTTGATGGATGATGATAGCACAAGCGGATCGGAGATGAAGACGGAGGAAAACCATCCCTGAGAATCTCTGGTTTTCGAGGAGAGAGAAGTGGAGACGGTGGTGTCTTGGCTGACGGTGGTGCTGGTGGCGCGAGGTGTCGCCGGCGAGACCAAGGCTTATTCTGGTTAAGGTGACGGTGGCCGGATATGGCAGAGGTGGTGGTGAGTTCGTGGTGCAGAGCTTGGGACCTTGGGTCAGAGAAGAAGCAAGCTGGGGAATGGGGAATGAGGATGAACATTCTGAACCCCTAGAAAATTCTAGGTTAGAAATCATTCCACTGGGCCTGGCCCAGAAATGAGCGTACCTCCGGGAGCCTTGGGCCTCTTTTGGAACGCTCGTTCGCCATCTCCCCAACACGAACGCTCGTTATCAAAGTGAACGAGCGCCCGTTAAACTTAAGCCTTTTTGACCGTTCGCTCAGCCTTCTATCTAACGAGCGTTCGTTCTCCAAACGAATAAGCGCTCGTTAGCTAAACGAATGAGCGTTCATTAGCCTTAAGCCTTGAATGACCGTTCGTCATGTCAATAACGAACGTTCGTCCTTAAGCTTCCATTTCTGAACGTCCGTTCGTCATGTCAACAACGAACGTTCGTCCTTAAGCTTCCATTTATGAACGTTCATTCGTCGTTTCAAACAACGAGCGCTCGTCCTTAAGCTTCCATTCTTGAACGTCCGTCGTTTCAAACAACGAGCGTTCGTCCTTAAGCTTCCATATCTGAACGTCCGTTCGCCATGTCAACAACGAACGTTCGTCCTTAAGGTTCCATTTTTGAACGTCCGTTCGTCATGTCAATAACGAACGTTCGTCCTTAAGGTTCCATATTTGAACGTCCGTTCGTCATGTCAATAACGAACGTTCGTCCTTAAGCTTCCATTTTTGAACGTCCGTTCGTCGTTTCAAACAACGAGCGTTCGTCCTTAAGCTTCCATTTCTGAACGTCCGTTCGTCATGTCAACAACGAACGTTCGTCCTTAAGCTTCCATTTTTGAACGTCCGTTCGTCGTTTCAAACAACGAGCGTTCGTCCTTAAGCTTCCATTTCTGAACGTCCGTTCGTCATGTCAACAACGAACGTTCGTCCTTAAGTTTCCATTTTTGAACGTCCGTTCGTCATTTCAATAACGAACGTTCGTCCGTAAGTTTCCATTTTTGAACGTCCGTTCGTCATTTCAATAACGAACGTTCGTCCTTAAGCTTCCATTTTTGAACGTCCGTTCGTCGTTTCAAACAACGAGCGTTCGTCCTTAAGCTTCAATATCTGAACGTCCGTTCGTCATGTCAATAACGAACGTTCGTCCTTAAGCTTCCATTTTTAATGACCGTTCGTCAGCTCAATAACGAACGTTCGTCTTTAAGCTTACATTGTTGAACGTTCGTTCGTCATTTCAATAACGAGCGTTTGTCACAGCCTCAATTACTCAACGTACGTTCGTCAAACTCTCCCCAACGGACGTTCGTCCTCTCCCCAACGAACGCTCATTATTCTGAATTTGTCCCCAACGTCCGTTCAGTCTCTCCAATTTCTTTTGTTTATTTATTTTTCTTTATTGTCTTATTTTATTTTGTTCTATTTATTTATTTTAGACATTCACTTATCCTAAAATATATATTTAATAATACAATATTGATAGTTTAAATAAAAAGAATTTATAAGAAAAGTTTTAAAGGTTTAAAGCGCACGTGTGACCGCTCGCGTCGTCCTTGTGCTAAAAACCTTTTCTTCTTTTCTTAAATAAAATTTCAAAAATATGTTTTAAAGGTTTAAGCACACGTGTGACCGCTCGCGTCGTCCTTGTGCTAAAAATCTCTTCTTCTTTTGTTAAATAAAATTTCAAAAATACGTTTTAAAGGTTTAAGCACACGTGTGACCGCTCGCGTCGTCCTTGTGCTAAAAACCTCTTCTTCTTTTCTTAAATAAATTTACAAAAATATGTTTTAAAGGTTTAAGCACACGTGTGACCGCTCGCGTCGTCCTTGTGCTAAAAACCTTTTTCTTCTTTTCTTAAATAAAATTTCAAAAATACGTTTAAAGGTTGAACACTCGTGTGATCGTTCGCATCGTCCTAGTGTTCAATACTTTTCTCTCTTATTTACGTAATATTAAACGAGGGTATGAGTGCTCGTGCGATCGTCCGCATCAGCCTAGCACTCAATGCTCTCAAGTCTTCCTAAATAAGCAGATAACGGTATGAGTGCTCGTGTGATCGTTCGCATCGGCCTAGTGCTTAATATCGTTATCTCTCTTTTCAAAAATAATTAAAAATATTTAAATATCATTTTAAAGGTATGAGTACTCGTGCGACCGCTCGCGTCGGCCTAGTACTCATTACTTTCTTTTTCTCGAAAATATTAAAAACATAAAAATCTCCAAAAATTAAAAACATCTGCTTTTCAAACAAACAAACAGTCTTTCAAGCTAGAACTACGTAACCCTGATTTCTCATTTTGAATGAGAATACGTAGGAGCAAGGTCAATCCTTGTCGGGCCCAAAAAATTAAAAAATATGTTTTGTTTATTTAGAATTTTATTTTAGGGGATAATTAAACATTTTGAAAAACCACATCATATTCGTGCATTTAGTTAAAGGTACTGCCTTAGGGCAGGCGTTGTGGGGTGCTAACACCTTCCCCACGCGTAACCGACTCCCGAACCCAATCTTTGGTTTTCGTGGACCGTGCTTTATCGTTTTGAGGTTTTTCCATAGTTTTCCATAATAAACTATGGTGGCGACTCCAAATCTCTTTTCAAAACCCGTTTCTTTTTGGATCGTCGTCCCGTCGCGATTCCGGTTGCGACAAATATATAATGTGCAGAAAAGATCCACACATATCATTAATCATCTTTTCAAGTTAGGTACAAAAATTTACATTAACGAACTTAATATAAAAATTTTGAAATCTTTGAATAGGTCCTGACAACTAAAGGTGATTGCAATAATGGAGTTGCAAAATCTTGCAAATATGTCCATGGCTACTCTTTTTGAAAAATTGAGAGAGCAAAATTTAATGAGACTAAATAACAACTACGTGAATCTCTCTATCCCTTCTGTTTAGCATTGTTTTTATTCTTGTTTGATTACATTCCAATAAAACTATTGAAGGATCACACGACCTGACTAGAAAAGACAAGGTTTTTAAGTTTGTTCGTTGTGACTCATCTCTCCTTTCTAGAAGTCTTCTTAGTAAGCTTCTATATGTCTTCTTGTATTTTTTTTTATTACGATGATCGTGTTCTTCACTTAAGACTAGATCATAATTCAGATGGTGATGCACAATATTAAAAATGAGAATTTGGGTAGGACCAATATAGATGTTGGGTAGTCTTATAATTTTTATTATTTCACATTTATTTTACAATTTTGTTAAGTTTCATGATGTAAGACATGAATTAATTTTTACTTTTAATTTTAATAAAATAGTGACACTTTTATAATAAAAATAATTATTTTATAATAAAAATAATTATTTGAAATAGGGTTGTTTATGTTAGTTATATTGAGAATTGAATTGTTACAATATGATTTTTTTTGTTATTGGCATTTTAACGAGAAAAACAACCTTATTTGAACTCTTAGAATACCTAGATGGTTATCTTTAGTGTTCTCCCTTAAGTCTCTTTTACTAATACAAATTTTGCTTAAGTAAATGCAATATTAATTAACATAGTTTTTTTCTAAAACCTCTAACCTTGTTTGTCAATTTGATGTATTTTGGAAATGCAACAACTAATACGTATGTTTGTATGTATATGTCTTATGCTTATACTACATATGAAAACAAAATTGATTAAAACTATGTATTTAATTTGCAGGTGGAAGTAGCACCGTGAAACTTTAAAGAGTACTCCAAAGGAGTGAAACTTTAAAGAGTACTCCAAATCAATAGCAGATATTTGTGTAAATATTAAGACACACTAGTACAAAATATACTTTTAAACTCGCACAATAGACCTCTTTTTATACCAAATCGCTGTCTATTCAAACACGGTAGCAGTTTCGTAATTAACGAGACCTTATAGGCCTCGGTTCAGACGAGACCGGTGCCAAAAAGAGATATCACTTCGGTTGTGAAGGCAACCGGTGCCTAATTATCAGTGTCTGACGCAGTTTCTGACGCGGTTAAGAGAAACCCGAGGTGAAAGAGCTATACGGCATCGGTTGGTAGGAAGGACCGAGGCATAAGCCTCTACTGCCTCAGACCCGAGGCATATAAGCCTCTCTTTTTTTCCCCAAAATTTTCCCTAAGTTAACCTAGCTCCCTCCGCTGGCTCTCCCTCCCTCCCTCCCTCCCCTGGCTCTCCCTCCCTCCCTCCCCTGGCTCTCGCCTCCCCTTCCCTCGCTCTCGCCTACCCTGGCTCTCGCCTCCCTCCCCTCGCTCTCGCCCTCGCCTCCTCTCGCTCTCGCCTCCCGCCCCTTGCTCTCGCCTCCCGCCCCTCGCTCTCGCCTCCCGCCTCCCGCCCCTCGCTCTCGCTCTCGCCTCCCGTCCCTCGCTCTCGCCTCCCTCCCTTCGCTCTCGCGTCCCTCCCATCACTCTCGCTCTCGCGTCCCTCCCCTCGCTCTCGCCTCTAAAATCTCCTGCGAGTGCGTCGCCTCTGGACGGAAGAGCAACTGGTGGTGGTGCGTCAATGGTGGCGGCGGTGCTAGGTGGTGATGAACGGAGTGTTTTCTGTGCTAGTGTGTCAATGGATTTTTTGGTGAAAAAGGTGAGTGCGATTGGGGTTTGATGTTGATGGTGGTGGTGCAAATTAGGGTTTGATGACGGTGGAGGAGGAGGAGAAGCGGCGGAGGAGGAGAAGCGGCTCTGTTCGGTGGTCGGTGGTGTCTCTGTGTCGGAGAATGTCTCGGTCTGAGAAGGTGAGATTTGGGTCTGTTCGCTGCATATAGGTTTCTTTGAGAGCTTAGAGCTCGTTGCATCTGTGTTGGGTTTGACCGTGAGGTAGATTGAGGGCACTGGATGGCAGTAGACTCTTGGATTGGGGGCAGATTGAGCTTAGTTGGGTCTGCAATTTTTGATGGCAGTAGACCGTGAACATTTTTTGTGCTTTCTGCTTCAGTGCTTTCTGCAACTTTCTGGAACATTTTCTGGAAAATAAAAACCACTATACGCCTCAATTTAGGTCCAAGCAGGACAGTAGAATCCAAGATATTGACTCGGTTCAGCAGAAACCGAGGCAAAATCCTATAGTTTTTTACTCGGTTCGCAACCAAGGCAAAAAGAGGTAGATTTTTTACCTCGTCTGTATATACCTCAGTTACGGAACCGGTGCCTATAACCGAAAATAACCGAGGTCATATCCCTTGAGTGTACTAGTGACATTGTGTAAATATTAGGACATATAAAAATATATGCTTTTAAAAAGTGGTTAGACATTTAAGTTTTAGTTTGAATCTTAAAATATATTTGAATAAAGTTTGTATTTAACTTGAATCATAAAAAAATGGGTCCAAACCTCTTGAGAAAATAATGTAGAAGGTTCAAAACCTAAAATAGTTGTATTTTCTAACAATAACATAGTGGAAGTAAATCAATATAGACTAATATGAAATCTTATTCAAATCCAATATGGCACCCAAGTTACATAAGAAATATATTGAATTGATTAAATTTCAACTTGAAATTTAGAATTTAAAGGTATCAAACACGGAATGATACACTGAATAATCAAACTAGAAGAAAATACACGATCAACCAACATTTATTAAATTTGAAAATGTGTTAAAAGAAATGGTTTGATCCTCGTATTTTGATTTCTCGAACCGAGAGATCTATGAATTGGGATCCTATTGTATATAGATACAAATGATTTAATGAGAGCAAGAATTTCCAAGAACATTTGAAATATTTCATTTTTGAGAAGAATAATCATTTTTAAGAACTAGTGTTCGATATTAATCAATATTTGATTGATTGGTTTGAGGTTATCAACAAAAAAAATTTTGTCTAAGTCACTTTATTTATTTTTGTCAAAGTTACTTTTTTTTTCCAAATTTTTTTTCCTTTTGTTTAACTCACTTCCTTATTTTTTTCTGAGTTTTATGGGTATTTCCATTCATAAGTCCGAGATTCACATCTAAAAAATAAATATCTGGATAATCGTTTATATAATCCCTTATTAGAATCAATAGGTCTAATAAGTTCATGTTGACTTAAACTCTTTAATTATATTTATTGTCTAATTATCATCATTGTTCACACATTAGATGTAACGGAAAACTGCATGGTTCTCTACGTATGTGTCAAATGAAATACATGCACTCATTTTGTATCTATAGACGTAACTTCTTCCTACTTTAAACTTTGTTATATTTAAATGCTCAGTTAAAATAATAGGAATTGATTTTTTTTCTCTAACAATATATAATACAAATGACATATTAATTAGGACCAAGTTGTCTTAGAGACAACCAAGCGACCTATATTATGGACGAAACCTATGAACATTGGGACTTTTGGTCTTTAACTAACACCAATTGCCAAGAATACTGTTGACTTTGTCAATGCACTCCAGTCTAACATTTGGATACACTAAAAGAGGATATCAATGTAAATCCACAAAAAATATCACACCTGTCTTTATTCATCTTTCCTTTATTTTCATCCAAAACAAAGTATAAGTTTTGTATTTCTCAGAAGTTACTTCTTCTTAAATCATGTTTATGAAATACTCATAAATAGGCTTGGAATGCAATCTGATGCAACTACTAATGCATTTGTAAGCAATTTCCGAAACAGTATGAATAAAAATTACTTTTTCTCTTGCAGAGAAGAATAAATAAAATATGACAGAAAAGAAGTTAAAACGAGTCAACAAATAGGGCAAAAGGTAGAATCATAATATTGCTAACTACATGAAATAGTGATTGAAGAAATATGTTGTTCATTGAAATAAACAGAAGTGGAAATACATGTTGTTATGCAGTGTGCGTGTATCATCTTCCATTACCAAAGTCAATAAGTTCAAGTTCTCTCAAACTATCATATCCAGTATTCCGTTGGCCACTACTATTATCACCATTTTCATAAGAGCTTTGTGCCTCATAAAGCAAGTATTCACTCTCCTCAAAGTTCTTTCCTGTATTGACCCAAGGGTGTTTCTCTGTAAGCTTTATTCCTTCTAATTCCATCGTCACTTCCTTCATGCTAGGCCTTTCCTCCCCTGTAAGTCTAAGGCATCTGGCAGCAAGAATAGCAACCTGCATAATCTCTTGCTGGTTTTCTTCATCCAAAAGTCCTACCTGAACAACATCAAACAGACGATCCTCTTTCAATCTACATAGAAAGTGAACTGTAAGACTTCTTTTCTCTTCTGCCCTGTCAAAAGAGAAAGGTTTCTCCCCCGTTAGCAACTCTACAAGAACCACCCCAAAGCTATAGACATCACTCTTTTCAGTCAACTGGCTTGATTGCATGTACTCCGGGTCTAAATACCCAAAGGTTCCTTGCACAATTGTGGCTATTTCAGTTTGGTCAAGTGGAACCAATCTTGAAGCTCCAAAGTCAGAGACTTTGGCAGTGTAAGTGTCATCTAAGAGTATGTTAGCAGTCTTCACATCTCTGTGGATGATGGGTATGGAAGCTGCTGAGTGCAAATATGATAGAGCTGCAGCTGCTTCTGTAGCTATTCTTAGACGTGTTTTCCATGACACATTGACTCCCTGACCTTGGTTATGCAAATAATCATAAAGGGTGCCATTGTTAACAAATTCATAGACTAGTAAAGGCACTTCTGTCTCCAGACAACATCCCAAGAGTTTGACCACGTTCCTGTGATTGATCTGTGACAGTATAATGACCTCATTGATGAATTGTTCCACCTGGTTCTGATCCACTATCTTGGACTTTTTGATAGCTACAACTTTGTTGTTTGAGAGAACTCCTTTGAAAACTGTACCATAACCTCCTTTACCTATGATTAAGCTCTCGTCAAAATTGTTGGTGGCTTTCTTAAGTTGCTCTGCACTGAAAATTGTAGTGGTCTGAGATGAGTCTTCGTTTTTGGATAGTTGTTGTCTCAGAATTATGCCTCCGTTCTGCTGAAAAAACTTCTGTTTTAATTTTAAAACTTTCCTTTTCTGGTACACCAAGTACAACCAAGAAACCCCTATGAACAGTGCAACTAATCCTACACCTGCGCCTGTTACCAAAATATGAATATGAATAAAGCAATTATACAATAGAGTGAGAAAATTTTAATAACCCATTTTTTTATAAAAAAAATCTATTTTGATATCTTTTAAAAAATAAAATATTTACTTTAGTAACATAATAGTATTTTAAGTTAAGAAAAATTTAAAAAAAGTACACTGTTAATATATTATCCGTTTAATGAGTAAATATTTTTATTCTTAAGGTTTTCATAGAAACACTTCATTTCCATAACCACAAATTATTTTATTAATTCAATGTTGAATAACTATTTATTTAAAATCAAGAAAAACAAAACTGAAATCATTTTTTTATTTACTTACCGATGACGATCTTCGTAAAAGCATCGGCCTGCTGCCTTGGGTGGCATCCTCCGCCTTCTTCTGTCCCATTTCCAATAAGTCCGTCAGGACAGAAACATTCAAAAGAGCCCGGAGTTTCACGACAATGATCTTCACTATCGCAAGTGTGTTTGTTACTACTACACTCAGGTATATCTACAAAGAAAATTAAATTGTAAGTCTAAATGAATCGAATTTATAAAACTGGTGCATTTTTGTTGAACATCACATGTTTATGGATACGTTGTGCTTCACTTTATTGTAAAAACGACATGTTTAATGAATACTATTTCAATCTTAAATTTGAGTGAAATCATGATTGACAATGATGACTGTGGTTGAAGTAGAAGTCGAATAGGATAGACACGACTTTCCTTTTGTGAAACTTTAATTGAAGTAGTGCATAATTTCAATATCCAGTACTTCTAAGTTATATAAAGAAAAAGACTTATGACCACATTATATTAAATTAAAATAAATATTTAACAAGAAAAATTTCATAATATATTTTCTATGAAAGAAATTGACATAAAATAATAAATTATTAAGTATGATAATCTTTTAGCATTTCTAATGACTCGGGACTTAATTATTATTATATTTCGTTTGATTATGAATACAATGTAATTGGAATAACCATCATTACGTCATTCATGAAATTTCTAAAGACATTTGTAAAGGCCACCGATCATGTATATACATATATATTTCAATGGCCGGCTGTTTGGAATACCGTGACGTGACCATATTGTATTAGAATTTCGAGTTTTCAAATTAATCATAATTAGGATAAATTAAGAAAAATGTGTATGCTAATTTGACTCACGAAAATTAGTTCTTAAATTTGTCTAGATGCAGAATTAATGTTAGCATAATTAATTAAGTAATAAATCAATGAATTACCTTCGCAGCCATGGAGAAGGTACGCGTTTCCCTGAAACCCAGGTTTACAGTTGCATCGGTAACCATATGCAAACGGGGAGTTCTCACACTCGCTATAAGGACTCTTGCATGCATAATCTGCTCTGAGCATGGAAGCTTCGCACGTGTCGCTTCCAACGCTCCAATCCATGACAAGAGGTGTCATATTGAACGGGAGGAGGCTTAAATGATCGACGGAGAAAGTGTAGTTGCCGTTTTTGACGACGAAGGAGTAGCCACACTTGTTAAAATTGGAAGTGGAATTGAAATTGTTGAAGGAGAAAGCTTGAAAAGTGATGTTGTTCATCCCAGGAGGAATGTCGACCTGGCAACACCCTATGCCCGTGCAGTTTCCACTTCTCTGCATGCTTTTAACGCTCTCTAAGGTGTCGCATCGGGTCAAGCACCCCGTTGAAGATTCTGTGCCGTTCTGGAAACTGTTGAGATAGCCGTAGGTGTCGCAGCCTACGCTCACGAACTTGTTGTCCTCACTAGAAATGGCGAAAGCCGGTGTTATGAGAAAGGGATCGGTTCCCTGTGTTTGTACTCCACCTAGCAATTCGTTTTTGCAGACCTTGGAGATGCCAGCAAGCATGTCGATTTTACCGTCGAGGGTTATGTTCAGAATTTGGACGTTACCTTTACCGCGATATAAGGTTGAGTTTGTGCATGTGAGATTCAATTCTATCTCCAAAAAACAGTTTTCACCGGTGAGGTCTGAAGTGCCGATGCCGAATGGATACGGAATCGATGAAACACTTCCGCAGGAGTTCGGGCAGCCGGGCAGGGCTTGGCTGGCTGCTGCTACTGCCATCAATAACACCACGGTCAGTCTGGTCAGCTGCTTCTGCATCTCCTTCAATCTCATTGTTTCCATATGTGCACAATATCATTTTCGATACAATTTATAGTAAGAGGAATTTAGATTGACCGGGCACAAGTAGTAATAGTATTTTTTTTAATTATTTTATGTCTATAATCATGATTAAGACTTTTTCTTATTTACTTTTGAATAAATGTGAATTTTTTTTTATATTTGCACACACATATACATATACATATACATATAATATTATTTTTTAAAGACTTAATGTGTTTTTTAATGGTGAGCCTACTCATAAAAATCATTTACTTTTTTAAGTATTTATTCTCCGATTCCAAAAAAATCAAAAGAATGATGTTAATGCTGATTTAAGGGAAAGAAATATATAGTTTTTAAGGGAAAACATTGAATAAAAAATATGAACAAAAAATATTATTAAGCCAATTTTTTTTTAACTATATGTTAAATTATAAAAAAACATAAAAACTAATTTATCCTAAATGAAAAAGAAATTAAAAATTAATGAGTTTTAAATTAATTAGGAATATAACTTAGTACAATCTTTTTGATTTTGAAGAATTGAGTTAGATACAAACTTACTTGTTACTAAGATGTGGTATGAGAATCCTTTTAAAACTTATCTTAATCAAGTTTTTTTAAGTTTTTATGTGTAGAGATGACTTAGAGAAACTCAATTAGTAATATTAATGCGTAGGAATATTATGCTTTGAAATGGTAATAGGCAAGACTTGGCATCCATGTGGTTTGTATCAATTCTTTTACCGGGCATGACATATATATATATATATATATATATATATATATATATATATATATATATATATAGTTTGACATGTCAACAACACATGACTGCCAAATCATCACATACATGTTCATCTTTCCATGATAAATTCTTGTGTATGATTAAGTTTTATTTAGAATTGACATGTTGATGCTATTTATTTAGTTAATTCGTTTTGACATGTTGATCTTTGACAAAAGGATGCACAGGTATCAATTTGGTTCATATTTATAACTATATTTTATCATTTAAGAGAAAGTTGACATGTTGATGGCGAAAGAAGATATTGATGTGTGTGTCCACTAGGCTACAATATAATTAAATATTTCCTTTATTATTGTGTTATGTTATTGTATAACAACTTCTTATTATTTACAATTTAAATAGGTTTAATTTTATATCTGTTATAACCCTTGACCTAGACTTACCCGCGTAGTCAATATTCGTCATCTTTTATTAGGAAAATAATACTTAGACAACAAATTTTGACAACATTTCGACACAGCACACGTGTCAGCGTTTGAGCGGCCCACGTTTTGGTTGGAAAAAGCTGCTGCGTTCTGAGAAAGTCTGATGAAACCTGCTTCAACGCTGACGTGGCGAGGACGGGCACGGGCACGGGCAGATTGGGGTGTGCGTTTCAAAAATTAAAATGACGTGGCAATGACAGAATTGGGGGCAGATTCAAATTTTAGGGTTGTTTCGAAAATTTGAGATTCAAATATTTTGAGAGAGAGAGAAAACGGAGAACATTTGATGGAGCACCTTCTTTCCTTCGAACCAGCCACCACAGCTGTCGCCGGATACGCGCCGCCCGTAGACGTTGCCGTTTTCGCTCCATCCAGTGCCGCCGGTGTCCGTCGTCTTCCACCCAGCCACGCAGTTCCGTTTGCGGGTCGCCGCAGCGCCAGTGTTGGCAGACGAACCGAAGACGGCATCGTCTTCCCTCCGGCCCAGCCAACCAAGTTTGCGTTTTGAGTATCGATTCCTCCCACCCGCTTCCTTCCCTGTGCCGGACCCTTGCGGTGGCCGCCGGACTGCCGTCGGAGTGTCGCTGGACCAAAAATAGTCCCACTTGGTCCCTTCCCTTCCCTTGATGATATTTTATGGACTTGCAAATCTCTTTTGCCAGTAAACCAACTTCCTTAGATTGTACTGATTCATTGGATGGTAGAAATACATAAATTTGTTGCAATATATGCTGTCTTTTTGGACGAATTTCTCATAAACTATGCTTAGAATATATGTTCATTAGATTTGATAGAGTATTGAGATCAAGTTCTTTAATTGCTTGAATAGACCCAAAACTATTTTTGTCGTTCTTGGATTTATTTTGTTAATTTGAGTTGACAAATCATGATACAATGATAATTTTGTTTCGGTTCTTACATGTTTTAATCACATCTATTGGTTTGAAATTCCACAGGAGACTATTGGATGACTGTTGATAATGGAATCATTAGGTAGGCAGACATAATTGGAGGGTTGGTGGAGTGGGAAACATTAGTGGAAGTTTGTTAAGTGGGAATCATTAGTGAAGATCGTGGGAATCATTAGTGAAGATCGTGGGAATCATTACTGGGGCCCTAAACGAGGGGAGCGATCAAGACGAGAGAGGGAGTGATCAGGACGAGCGGTAGATGAGGGGAAGGGATTAGGACGAGCGATAGATGAGGGAAAGTGATTAGGACGAGTGGTAGACGAGGGGAAGTGATTAGGACGAGCGGTAGATGAGGGACAGTGACTAGGACGAGCGATAGATGATGGGAAGTGATTAGGACTATTTTAAAACAGCAAACCGTTTTAAAACCTATTATATACTGTTATGACGAACGCCTTGTAAAGACCGAACGTTCAACTGAGAATAAGATCGTAGACAACGAACGTTCACTAACACATAAAATGAACGCCCATCGAACAGCAAGCCAGGACGCTCGTCCAGCGCGCAGCGCAGAGGACGCCCATAGAACAGCAAGCCATTTCAGCTTTTAATTTTCATAATTTTGTCAATTGTTTTTAACTTTCAACTTTTAATTAATTTAATTTTCCTTGCAAAACAATCCAAAAAAAAACCCCCCTTTTTTTCGTGTGTCATCTATGACTGAACCGCAATACTTCCTAGTCTATACTGCATTAATTCAAATCATCAATAACTCGTTAAATGGATTTAGAATCTTAAACAAAAGATGAACATTGGGGCACCTATTGCTGCACCAAATTCAATAAACTGGCCGTAAAAGGTTATCATATGACGCTACAAAGGCGTACATTAACATAATTACAATTTGCTTCTTAGGAGGACCACGAAAGTCACTATTGACTCAGTGTTCAAGAATCCATATAACAATTCCAATCACAAAAAAATGAGACAGTCGTAGCACACCCGAGCGTCCTCTGCGCTGCGCGCTGGACGAGCGTCCTGGCTTGCTGTTCGATGGGCGTTCATTTTATGTGTTAGTGAACGTTCGTTGTCTACGATCTTATTCTCAGTTGAACGTTCGGTCTTTACAAGGCGTTCGTCATAACAGTATATAATAGGTTTTAAAACGGTTTGCTGTTTTAAAATAGTCCTAATCATTTCTCTTCCTCTACCGCTCGTCCTAATCACTTCCCCTCATCTACCGCTCGTCCTAATCATTTCTCTTCCTCTACCGCTCGTCCTAATCACTTCCCCTCATCTACCGCTCGTCCTAATCACTTCCCCTCATCTACCGCTCGTCCTAATCACTTCCCCTCATCTACCGCTCGTCCTAATCACTTCCCCTCGTCTACTGCTCGTCGTAATCACTTCCCATCATCTATCGCTCGTCCTAGTCACTGTCCCTCATCTACCGCTCGTCCTAATCACTTCCCCTCGTCTACCACTCGTCCTAATCACTTTCCCTCATCTACCGCTCGTCCTAATCCCTTCCCCTCATCTACCGCTCGTCCTGATCACTCCCTCTCTCGTCTTGATCGCTCCCCTCGTTTAGGGCCCCAGTAATGATTCCCACGATCTTCACTAATGATTCCCACGATCTTCACTAATGATTCCCACTTAACAAACTTCCACTAATGTTTCCCACTCCACCAACCCTCCAATTATGTCTGCCTACCTAATGATTCCATTATCAACAGTCATCCAATAGTCTCCTGTGGAATTTCAAACCAATAGATGTGATTAAAACATGTAAGAACCGAAACAAAATTATCATTGTATCATGATTTGTCAACTCAAATTAACAAAATAAATCCAAGAACGACAAAAATAGTTTTGGGTCTATTCAAGCAATTAAAGAACTTGATCTCAATACTCTATCAAATCTAATGAACATATATTCTAAGCATAGTTTATGAGAAATTCGTCCAAAAAGACAGCATGTATTGCAACAAATTTATGTATTTCTACCATCCAATGAATCAGTACAATCTAAGGAAGTTGGTTTACTGGCAAAAGAGATTTGCAAGTCCATAAAATATCATCAAGGGAAGGGAAGGGACCAAGTGGGACTATTTTTGGTCCGGCGACACTCCGACGGCAGTCCGGCGGCCACCGCAAGGGTCCGGCACAGGGAAGGAAGCGGGTGGGAGGAATCGATACTCAAAACGCAAACTTGGTTGGCTGGGCCGGAGGGAAGACGATGCCGTCTTCGGTTCGTCTGCCAACACTGGCGCTGCGGCGACCCGCAAACGGAACTGCGTGGCTGGGTGGAAGACGACGGACACCGGCGGCACTGGATGGAGCGAAAACGGCAACGTCTACGGGCGGCGCGTATCCGGCGACAGCTGTGGTGGCTGGTTCGAAGGAAAGAAGGAAAGAAGGAAAGAAGGTGCTCCATCAAATGTTCTCCGTTTTCTCTCTCTCTCAAAATATTTGAATCTCAAATTTTCGAAACAACCCTAAAATTTGAATCTGCCCCCAATTCTGTCATTGCCACGTCATTTTAATTTTTGAAACGCACACCCCAATCTGCCCGTGCCCGTGCCCGTCCTCGCCACGTCAGCGTTGAAGCAGGTTTCATCAGACTTTCTCAGAACGCAGCAGCTTTTTCCAACCAAAACGTGGGCCGCTCAAACGCTGACACGTGTGCTGTGTCGAAATGTTGTCAAAATTTGTTGTCTAAGTATCATTTTCCCTTTTATTATCATGACATACGTTTTGGTGGAAACTTTTGTACATATAGTTATACGTTGGATGTGTATTTTGTTTGAATTGAAATTTAAAAAATAATAATTCTGTGGAAATTAATTTCCTCTTATTTTAAAGCAAATTAAATGATCCTCACGAAGTTACCTGTCTTGTTCAAGAATTGATAGTTCCGAAAGGGAAAAACTTTTGTTTTATTATAATTGAATAATCAAATGCAATGATTACAAGTATTTTTTATTTATCAGGTTTTACCATTTGGTGACTTTTAAAGTTAAGATTTTTAATTGATTCATCTTTAAGTAAAGTTTCGAATTTGAATTTGACCATAACCAATAACACATCATGAAAAAAAAATTACTTCATTTTATGTGGAATTAATATGCTTTATTTAACTTTGATAAAGAAGCATATTCACTTATAACAGGTGTAGACATTACATACAGAATTAATTTGTATGTAACAGTTACGAGCATTACATATAAAATTTATTTGTATGTAATAGGTGTAGACATTACATACGAAATTGTAACTGTGGAGTGCTCTCTCTGTAAAATGGATTACTATAACATTTTAATAAAAATATACATTTTTATATCCCTGTGACTAATTGTAATAAAGTTAAATGAAAGAAAACTTATTGAACACTAAATCAAAGGCAAATAAAGGTCTAATAGCACATTCAAAATCAAGTCATAACAGCATATATTTCAATGGAAGGCAAAGAACATATATCTAAAACTCAACATGGATAAGCGATTTGTGCAACCTAGTAGATCCAACCTTTTAAAATTTCATTAATATGTGGTGGACGACCCACACTACTACAAATTTATGAATAAAAATAAAAATAGGATGTCAAAAAGAAATAAAACTACTACCTAGCTTTTGTATTTTCCACTGTTTTCTGCATAATTGCATGCCACTTGTGTCATTTTGCTAGAAAAAAAAACATATATTGGTTTAGTTTTCAAGTAGCTTCAAATTATTCAAATATTGTTTTCCTATTGCTTTTGTGATTCTAAACATGTTGGCATTTATGTTTCATTGTTTGGTCATTTCTCTAAACTTTTGCCTTGAAGGTATGTTAGCTAAAATAGGAATACTAATTAAACCACATTTATGAGTTACTTGTTTTTCTCATAATTTCTTAGTTCCAAATTATTCTATCCAGTTTTAGTGCATTTGAAGATAATAGATACATTAAAGTTTCAATTTTTATTTTGAACATTCCAGTTGCACAATTTTCTAATGTAGAAGTAGATTTCGTAGTTATCACCTTTTCGGAAAGTGTTCAATTTCACACATTTGTGAAACGATCAACCAACAATATTGCATTTACCATTCTTGACTCATGAATATTTGTTTTGCATCCAAACTGTGTCTTAAAACCACTAATCTAGCCAGACTTGCATTCAAACTAGTGACTTTCATTCTTTTTTGTGTTTCTTGTTAACTGAATGCATGCTTATCATTATTGTATGGTAGCACTTAATTTTGCAATTGAGGAAATTTCATCCTTGGTTCTTAGTATCTGAACACATTTTATATCACCATAGTATATTAGGCCCTCGTTTTCCTTTTCTAAACTACACATAATTCACAATACATTTGCATTATCCACCTTATTTTTAGACATTGATCGACCTCTACACTATTTCTTTTGAGTTTTTAGGTTTATATCATGAGTTTATTTTACACATTTGTTTTAGTTTAGATTATTTTCTTTCCCCCATTTTTGCCTACATATTTATTACAGAATTAAAATAAAGTTTTGTTTAAAATTTACCATTTTCAAGGATTCATACTCGAGTTTTTCCTATACTTGATTAAGGGGAAGTTAAATTTCTTTGTTGTTTCCCATGGACTAGGGAGCTTAGCAAAGAGACATACATAATTTCCATAAAACAATGCTATAAAAATTAGAAAGCAATGTTATCAATTCTAGAAAACAACATCAAAGAGACACATGTCATTATCTTCATCATAGAACTTGATTTTTTAGACTTCTTACAGTTCATTATTATTCCAATTTAATTTTGATGATTAAAAAAGAAACAATTATTATTCCAATTTAATTTTGATGATTAAAAAAGAAACAATTTTCAATTGATAGAATTGTGTAGTTACATGCAAGTTGCATGTTCATGTGTGTGATAGAGCCACCTATATCATATGCTCGATTTTGTTGAGTTTGTGTACACTTTACATGATATGAAAGACAACTTCTACTTTAATAGTAATGAGTTCCAATATATCATCAAACATCCAATCTTGCTTCTTGATAGCTTTCCCCTCAAGTTAGGTTGGGTCAAAGAAATAAGATGAAGTTGTGGAGGTGGAAGTGGCGCAGAAGCAACAAAGATGGTGGTGGTTCCTCTCGGTTTGAAGGTTTAAGTGATGGAACGTAGCTGGTTGATGGTGTTTATAGAGAGGTTGGGTCAACTCTAGAGATGAGTGGATAGAGTGACCTCATGGGATGCGCTAGTCATGACTTAGAGACAAGTTAAGAATGACTCAATAATATGGCAACATTTCATACAAATCTCAAAGTGGGTTTACAAGGGGGGAGACAACTATATTTATAGATGAAGGTGTATCTAAAGTATACCAAAATCCTAAAATGTTATCTTGCACCAAACCTTAAAACTCTTATCTTGGTGATGGAGAGCTTGACATGTGGCACGTTAACTTTTAGAAAAATTCTCTACTCTTAGAATGTCATGTGGAAAGTCACTTTAGCAAAAGTTTCTCCACTTGAAAAATGACACATGACCACTACCTTTGTAAAAAATACTCTCCGGTAAGAGCTTGTCATGTAGAAATTCACTTTAACAAAAGTTTCTCACTAGAAAAATGACGCATGACCACTACTTTTATAAGAAAACTCTTCACTAAGAATTTGTCACGTGGTCACCATGTCTTATGTGGGACACCCTCCACCAAGCTAGGGTTACAAAACTAATCACCCACGATTAACTTAAGGTAGGTGCAAATATTGTCCTACAACTTAAGAAAGATTGTTTAAAAACCCTACACTACTTGGCCTAGAAATTCTTACATCAAGTCTAAATATTCCTAATCTACTAAAGGTGCTCCATGATGGTATAACAGAAAGAGTTTTGCTTCACCTTACATAAATAACTCTAGCTTTTCTTTAATGTGTTTGGGTCATGGCTATGTCATCACTTCTTTCCTTGTTTTTGTGCATTCATAAACATATCAGAAAGCATATGTGACACTTTTGAGGAAAAATTAGTATATAATAAGGTAAAAATCAAATAACGCAAAAAACTAATTTGTTATATTAATCGTGACCCTTGAACATAAGGTGAAATCATAGGAAGACCAACAAAACTTTGGGAGTTGTCTTCAATGTGTTATTGTGGATCAAATTCGATGGAATGTGGCCCTTGTCGCTAGTCGTCACCATTGGATTTTTCCTTGTCGCTAGTGGAACGAGGTCTTTCCTCGTCGCTACCATTGCAAAGCTTTTTTAGGGATTCTTCGTCATTACTTTTTACTACTTTAAAGAGCAAATGAAGATGAAAGGGAAAATCATTCTGTGTAAAATGCAAAAGTGAATCTATAAATGACAACAAAACAAGTTCAATGGTAAAAAATGAAGCAAAACTAACCTATGAAAGAAAAACTCACTTGTAGAGCTCATCATCGCTACTACTCATAAATGTTCAAAGGTGACATGCAAGAATAGTGAAGAGGAAAATACATTAGTACTTATTTAAAATTCCATTTAACACTAGGAAATGGTTGGATGGAATTTAAGTTAATATTTACGTATGATATCCTAGTTTAGGTGTAAACTCTATATTTACGTCGAGTGATGTCAAAAAACTCCAACATAAATGTGAAAGTTGCATATTAATTGGGTCGAAGATATTCAAAGTAACAGGCTCAAATAATTAAAAAGTATCCTCTTTTATGTTAAAATTTTCAAAATTTAATATAAAATCAATGAAATAATTAATACATTGTCCATTAGTATTTCTACATTTATATTTTATCTATGTTCGTCAATGTGTACTTGTCTACTCAAATTCATGGTGTCATCACCTTGTAAAAGGAACTTTGTACAAAGCATTTCACCTATGGGATTTTTTTCCCACCTCTTTCACATTATGTAGACAATATTGTGGCACAGACATTCCCCATTAAAACGTTTGGTACCCATCCTCCTAATTTAACATAATAATATCGAATAATTACAATATCTCTTTATTATTCTTAGAGGTGGAAAAGATTCATTAGGTTATGATCTCAAACAATTTTTTTTAAAACAAAATGATTACTAATATAAAGGAATGGACAAAATGAACTACATTGAATTGCATGGTTAAAAATTTCAGTGAATCAAAAAGTAGTTTGTCTGAACTAAAAATTAGTTTAGACGAACTAAACAAAACTATTTTTTTTCTACGAAACTGCACTATAGTAAATTGAAGTGAAATTTGTTTTCTACTTCGACACATTAAATAACTTTTAGATTACCAGAATAGGGCAAATGTCAATATGGGTCAAGTCGGATTGAAGGTCGGACAAGCTGACCTGACCCAAGTTTGAGACAAGTCAGGCCAAAGGTTAAGGCGAGTCAAGTCCGAGTCAAATGTCAAGACGAGTCAAGCTAGACGAAAAGTTCAAACAAAGTTGTACAAGACCGAAGGTCGAGAGACGTCAAAGGTTGTGACGAATCGGGTTAGGTCAAAGGTTGAGACATGTATGATCTGGATAAATGTTAAACGGTTTTGGGATGAAATTCGGTCAAGACATCCATGATCGAAACTCGATTGAGATGATCTCGACCAAAATTTGGCCAAGTTAGCCTCGACTAAAAATTAACTGAATTCAATCAGAAAGGCCATAGCTAAAACTCGACCAAATTCCCCACCGAAATTTAGCTAAATTCGACTAAGACGACCATGCCTAAAACTTGGTTGAGTCATTCTGATAAAAAATTTGGTTAAGTCGACTTCAACTGAAAATTTGTCGACCATAGTTGAAACTCGGTCTAGTTGCTCTTGATCGAAATTCAACCGAATTTAGTCAAGTTGGCCCCTCCGAAAATTGGCCAAATTTATCTGGAATTACCTCATCAAAAAATCAATAGAGTTGGTCCTGACCAAAATTCAGTTGAGTTAGGGTCGATCGCAAATTGGTCAAATTTGACCAGGATGGCCACAATCAAAACTCAGTCAAGTTGGTCCAGACTAAAATTTGATTGAATTCGACAGAGTCAACACTAGCTAAAAGTCGACCAAATTTTTGACCCAAACTTATTCGAGTTTGTCTTGACGAAAATTTAGTCTAGTTGAATTTAACTGAATCGACTCAAATTGAAAATCAATTAAATTTAATTGAGGGACTCCCAACCAAAGTTGAATGAAATGACAATAACTAAATTACAAGTAGAGCTATCAAAACGGATAACCCGGCTTGACCTGACTCGACCCACCATGGGTTTGTCATTTAGTAAGCCAACCCAACCTAGCTCACTTATTAGCGAGCTGAAAAAATTCGAACCCGGCTCGACCCACCACGAGTTGATGGGTTAAACGGGTTGGCTCACTGGCTCACTTAATTATAAGTTTTTTTAAAATAAAAAAATTATAATTTTTTTAATTCAACTCTAAATAAAGTTCACTCTAAAATAATGTTAAACTCCAAAGACAATTCAAAATAAATAAAAAATATCATACAATCCAAGCGTTATCCAAAATCAAGCACAAAAGACGAACAAATAAGTTTTAATATTGATAATTTTTGTATCACTTGTTCATTTATAACATTAGAGACTTGAATGGATAAATTTATAATATTTTTCTCTCTTGAAACATCTTTTATTTTATCTCATCTACAATATAATAAAAGAATGTTAACTAATAATATTGAAACACAAAATAATAAATAATTAAATTAAATTAGGTGGGTTGGTGAGCCAATCCAGCTCACCACAGGTTCAACCCGTGTGAACCGGATTCTAAATGAGCCGAGTTGAAAATTAACCCGCCTAAAAAAATTACATTTTTTTCAAATCCATCCCAGCTCAACCCCGTGATGAGCCAAACTGGATTACAACCCATTTTGACAACACTAATTACAAGACACCTTCTAACAAGTGTATAATATAAATTTAAAAATTTACCTTTTAAATTAAACTATAAAATAATACAGTTAAATTTTTAATCTAAAAAAATATTTTTAGTATAATACAGTATAATTAAATCATTCATTTTGTTTACCCTAATAATATGTAACCTCTCACCACTGTCACGCGCATTATAATACGAACACATGTCCTGTGTTTGAAATCACACTGTCTTGAGAAAAAGAATTCTCGAGTTGAATTCTTGAACTCACATAGTTTGTACGAAATCCATGAATAGGTGAAGCTGCCGACGACATAATTGAACAAAATTAATCTGTTCATGAATGACCCTGATTGACCAAAACCTCCGAACAATTGATATCTCAGACTTTATACATATATCCGTTTCTTTAAACAACATGATGAGGGCATAGAGGTAAAAGCTAATAAAATATTGATGGGTATTTTTAAAAGAATTTTACTTATCAAGTTCATATTTTTTTATTGAATTTTTTAGCTTTATTATCTGTTTAAAAATTAAAAATACGATGATGAACTTGGTATATTCTTTTTAATATATTTTAAAATAAAAAATCACTATTAATCAATATATTTTAAAAACACAGTAAAGAAACAACATAAAAAATTAACATATATACTAAATTAAATATAAATTTAATCTCTATAATTCTAAAATCTATGTTTATGGTTCTTCTTTCTTTTTACCTTATAAGATAATTTAGACTCATACCTAAATTTCTACCAATTGTAACTATAAACAAATCTTCCTGCCAACATTTTCCTACAATTTCAACTGCATGGGACAAAAGCAACATGCTCCAAATAGTATAGGGTCACTTATCTTTTTGAATGAAACTATGTAAAATGCAAAAGTGGTCCAAGGAAATATTAAATGCATGGTTCTTTTAATTTTTCTCTTTTAAGTGGGTGAGGTACAAGGTCCCACCCCTTCAAAAATGTCCCTCGTCCAATCCATAATCTCTCAATCCCAATAAATATGGTTGTTTGTCTATGGTTATATATGATCCATATGATCCATGACATACCAACCAATTCGTGTTTTTTGTCCTTAGCAATTTCCTCATCTTCACCTCTATTTGGTTGTTTCTTCCACACACTTTGTCTTTTCGTTCCTCCAATTTCTAGTACGGCTGTTTGGAAAGGTGAAAACTTTGGGAAAATTTTGACATTTATTAAGGAAGCCATGGGAATGAAACATCATCCTCTCAATTTATTTATGAAATCTCAAGTACGTTAAGGGTGACAAAAGAGTTGAGTGGCTCTTTTCATGAGGATGTACATTTGTTTTCAGATAATCATTTATAGTATTTGTCTTCTGTCTTGCAAGAAAACTCCACTCTTCTCATTTTTTCTTTTGTCTTTGTTTGCTACTCATGTCCTTTTACAATTATTATATTAAAGAGATGTATTTCGCTAATTGAAGGACGAATACGGGTTGATAAATTATTAATAACTACGTAATCAATCAGTTAGAACAATAATGTATATATAATATATATCAGTTGAATTGTTCTTCCTGAATTGATGATGCATGGTGGAAATAATTTATTATAATCTTTCTGCCTAACCTCTAACCAGTTTAGCACACTATTAAATCATGTTAGTAAAATGAAAGTCATTTTTTTAAAGAAATGTGTTTTATTCTGTCTAATATTTCTACAAAACTTATATACTCAATTTTTATATTATATCTCAAACAATTATTATTAATAAATTTGTTCCACAATAATAAAGATATGTATATATATATATGGTCAGTCCAAAAACCGAACAGTCGACCAGCCTACAATCTCATAAAAGTCACTCGAAAAATTGAACGGTCAAACTAAAAGTGAGTTAACGTTAAGAATAATTATATTAACCCTAAGCTAGACTATTACTATTTGGGTCATAATTAGGTCAGCACTGTTCAAAAGCTCATCCCAAAATCTATAAATACAAGTTTGTTTGGGTCATAATTAGATCAACGCTATTCAAAAGATCATCCCGAAATCTACAAATACAAGTTTGTGGTATTTAGGTAGTTATTTACATTGATTGCACATTTATTGCTAATACAGTCAAACATTCACTAACTTTACTATGAGAGTGTCTTCTGTAAGTAACACCCTAGCATGAAGTGAAGGAAGAAACAATTAGTGCAAAAATACAATAACTTTATTGTTCTAAGGTGATTTCTGTCTAGGATGAGAATAAGTGATTTCTACATATTCAAGCTTATTATGGAACCTATTTTGGAGCTTGTTGTGGAACCTGTGGTAGAGCCTATGGTTGAGTCTTTGGTGGAGCATGTGGTGCTTGTGGTGGTTCTTGTGATGGACCTTGTGGGGGAGTTTGTACCAGAGCCTATAGTTCACCTATTATGGTGCACTCTCTCGAGGTTGTCTGTTGCTCAGTCAGAACTTAAGCCAAATCATGATCATGTTTGTATTATTCGTGAATCTTTTATTGTTAAAAATTTAGATGTTTCTACAAGTGACAGTGAGTCGGTGGATTCTGATTCTTGATTGATGTGTCTTCTTCGAAGGATATCAATCCTATTATTAATAGTTTGTAGGGTTTTTAAACATCTAGATTCACCTCATAGTAATTATGAGGCATTTGCTAATTCTTGGATGTTTTTTTTGTAGAAGAATTAAAATTAGCTTATAAATGATGTAATATGCTTTATGAGAGAGATTATTTTAATACTAAAAATGATGGATGAGCTAATTTAAACTCCAAGAAAACTTGGTAGCGACAAAAAAAATTAATACTAAATCTAACAAAGACTTCTAAAAAGTAATAATAAGTTTTAAAGGTTTTTTTGAAATGTTAGTTAGCTAAAGATAAACTTATTTTGATGAATTAGATTATTATGTTATTTTTCATGTATTATTTACTTTTCTTTATAATAAGTATTTTTTAACCTATTATATGATGTGATCCTTCATGTTTTTCTGTTTTTTTTTCCTCTTTTAATAAAAGCTTTATGTATAAAGATTTATGTATAAAATAAGCTTATTAAGATATTACTTTTCATATGTTTTGTTTTCAATTTTTAATCTTTTTATTTTTTAAAAAATAAATTGAATTCAATGTACATATTTGCTTTATTTTTTTATTTTCGATTAGTATGACCATTTTTTCCTATTTTTTGTCATAATGTTTTTTCTAAAAGTTATTAACTGACCTTAATTTCAGGACTTTAAAATGAATATATGATTGGCTGGATTTGAACTTTCTTATTATTTTCTTATGATATTTATAGTGATAATTTTGCTGGAATTTTTGTAAAAGAACACATGAGTTCAATTTTTCCTTATTTTAGTTTAGACTTTTGTAATTAGGCTAAGTAATTAGATTTGTAAAATTCGAGATGACATTTAGGCCCGTCTTTAATACATATTTCAAAGTCTATATATAACATAAATGTACTTTTAAGCATTACATAAAACTTATTTGCTTAATTTTTAGTTTTTTATTTGTCTTTTCATGTCATTTTTTTCTCTCTTTTTCTCAATTTTTTATTTGACTTTTCCTTCTTTTTTTTCTCCCTTTTGTTTTTTTACACCATATAACATTCCTAATTTATTCTTCTTCTATTTATAATTTTAAGAACTTAATAATATCTTTATTCTATTACTTAGATATAAGGTTTAACCATGTTTAGGTCTATTTTTATGCAGATTTGTCTTAAATCGGTTCTTCAGTTAATTTTTTAACTCAATTAGGTCCATGTTTCTGCAAAATTGATTCAATTGAACCTTTGTCGTTAATTTGAATGAATGACGTTAAGTTTCCAGTCACGTGACATGGTGAGTTTGCAAATGTTAATCACGTGGCACATTGAATGTCACATTATGTGTTCAAATGAAATCACCCAACACATAAATCAACCCCAATTCTCCTCCATTGCCATTAGAAATCAACCCCAATTCGTGAAGCCAAGTAAACCCTAACGTTTAAATCGCGTCGTCGCTGTGATGTTCATACCAGCATCCAATTTTTGCCATTAACCCACCTCCAGGTCGAAACCTGCACTTAAAAAATCCCAGAAAACATAACCTAATCATTATGAACCCTAGTGCAAAACATTCAAATCGTATCACTACCTTCCTATTCATAACCCAAAATCGCGAAACGCGAGTCTGAACCCTCTGCAAGCCTCCTCCTCCACGACGCCAACATCTTCTCCAATCTGCAAAAGAACCAAACTAGAAGAACTCAGAAATTGCAAACATGAGAGAGCGACCACCACCATCCACTGCCTCGCGAGTTCCATGTGCCACCACCAGACCTGCGAAAAAACCCATTTCAAGAATCTTAATCGCGATTTGCACCGCAACAGTGAAGAGCCACCAACATCAACCTCAACTTCTCACGAGAAAATCCTAAATCACAAGAGCCAATTAGCGCCTCCATCATTAGAGAGCGAAACCCCTCTTGCCTCATGACGGCACAGGCATGCGAGTTTCCCTTCATGTTGAATTCGAAACCCTAATTAGGGAAGAAGATGGCTGCCCATTTCTTTTTTATTTGAAAACTACACATCCACTAAATGCGACCTTCAATGTGCTACCTGTTTAGCATTTGCAAACTTAGCATGTCACATAACTAAAAACTTATTGTCGTTCATTCAAATTAACTGCAAGAGTTCAATTTTGCACAAACAGAAACTTAATTGAGTTAAAAAGTAATTGAATGATTAATTTGAGACAAATCTACATAAAAAAGATCTTGAAAATGATGAAATCTAGATATAACAATATGATATAATTTAGGTTTAATAGGTTCGGAGGTCCCTATATTTGCAGGTTTATTTCACTTGGGTCCTCCAATTTTAGAAGTGATCAATTAGGTCCCTAATTTAACAAAATTGAGTCAATAATACCCTTTCCGTTAAATGCACTGGACGGCGTTAACTTATTAAACAGGTGGCATGCTGAGTCATCAATTTATTTGCAGGTGGCAGAGTTTGAGCTTAATACGTGACAATTTCTGCAATTTTTAATTTGGATTCAGATTCTCTTTTCCTTTCTAATCCTAATTGTTTAAAATTCGCCAAATTGTTTAATCCTGAAGTTTTCTGGGACAAGGTTTGTTCTTTCAATACATCCTTCATAGATCCATTCCTGGACGAAGAACCTTCAGACCCCTCGCATATGGCCTTCGCCTGTTTCTGCATCTCAGCCAGGCCTTCGCATATGGCCTGAAGCTTCGCGTCAACGAAGGAATGGAGCGGCTTGTACGCGGCCTTGTCGTACGCCAGAGCGGCTTCCTCGGCGGTGTCGAATGTTCCCAGCCAGAGCGTGGTCCGATTCTTGGGGAGTCTGATCTCAGCATGAATAAATTATATATTGAAAGGTGTTGAATAAATAGTAAATATTTTACTTATAATGAAATAAATCAATCATTCAAACACGCAGAATTGAACAAAAATGAATAGCCAGCACTGCCAAGTTGGAAGGAGTGAACTAGTAACCCCACTGGTAGCGGATACAGCAAATCCATACCCACATCATCAACATACCAAATTTAACTAAAAACAATGCTTACAAAGAATATGCGACGAATACATATCAACATTAAACAAATCAAGTAATTTAGCATGGCTTCTTCCCCAATGGTGTGGTATGCAGCAAGAGCAATCTTTCTCTGGAGTCCCCTTCGGTGATGAATTCTGGAGAAAGAATAAAACCCGGCACGACATCTTCTAACTACATAGTACCCACTTCTATGCCTATTTACAGTAAGAATCTCAATTCGAAAACTGAAATTTGAAAACTTGCTTTCAAAATACAACTCCATCCGAATCAATCTTCCAAAACCCAGGTTCTCGTGGAACTTCTTCTTCTACTGAAGAGCGAAGTTGAAAGGCTACGACTTGTAGTCAAAGCCCCAATTCTCCCAAACCAATTACGGAACATTCTGCCAATTCCACCTCGACTTTCCCTCACTCTCCCGCTTCCAACTGACAGAGAGATTCTCCTAGAACCTTCGCTCAAATTCCCACCATTCTCCATCTCCGTGTACACCACCGGTAAGTGGCTCTCACCGGCGAACCTACCCACGGCGAATCCGCCGCCAGGCAGCCTCCATATGGTCAACCCTACCGCTTCCTCTTTGATCTGGCCAGCAACTCTGCTCTCCGATGACGCTTGCTCCGACGGCAGCTCGTGGCGGCACACGGCTTGAAGAAGATGAACCACAGAAGACTGAAAGCTTTGAAGAAAACGGAGAAAGAGAAAAAAATATCTGTGAAGGCCTCTCGTCATTCTTGGTTCTGCCACGTATTAAGCTCAAACTCTGCCACCTGCAAATAAAATGATGACTCAGCATGCCACCTGTTTAACAAGTTAACGCCGTTCAATACATTTAACGGAAAGGGTATTATTGACTCAATTTTGTTAAATTAGGGACCTAATTGATCATTTCTAAAATTAGAGGACCCAAGTGAAACGAACCCGCAAATATAGGGACCTCCGAACCTATTAAACCTATAATTTAATAAAAATATAAATACATAAACCAGTATAAGGTACATCCAATAATTAAGAGATTATCTCTAATAATTTACCAACTCACGTGATAAAGTCCAAAAACCTATATTAATAACGTTATCCATCATAAATAAGAATGACAACGCGTGTAATGAACCTTATGCACCACATAACTCACAATTTGCAAAGGTCAACGCAGACTTACCTTCATTTGGCTTGCATAACTGATATTATTTAAATTCTTAACATTTAGTAACTCTAACACAATAATGTATTTCTTCTTATAAACTTACTCGTTTGCTTCAAAAATAATTTTTTCATTAGTGTCTAACCATTCCAAAATAATTTTTTCATTTATATTTGTTCATTATTTCAATCCACTCAAATAGTTTTCTTTAATAGATTTGTATTTAAAAATTATAAATCATAAAATTGTGAATATTATTTATTTAAAATATATATATATATATATATATATATATATATATATATATAAATTATTATTTGTGTTAATTTAATTAAATAATAATAAAATGATTAAAAACTTAATGCAAACTGCGAGTCAACTTGCATACTCAGACAAACATTATGCAAGACGAACTAGAAAAATTAACAAACCAATTTGACTTATTTATTACTTAACAAACGCGGATGAGCCAAAATGGAACATTTCAGTATTCACATCCCCTACTCATAAAGACATTTTCTAGAACTTACACTCTTTCAATATTCACATTTACTCTGTCTCATTACTCTTATTTACTTACTAACAAGAGTCAGACCATTACTCATAGGTGCACCTTAATTTAATGTTGTACTCACTTTTCATTATTTTCCACACCGATAAAACTTTTCTAGGCCATGTCATTATCAGTTTGCACTCAAACTTATCTTATATTATGATGTAATTAAAAATTTAATATATTACTCCTTCCATCACAATAATATTTTTTTTTGTATATTATTAAATTACCTTGAGTGTTTAAATAAGCATACAAATACGTATTTTGAAAATCAATTGAACAATAACTCAACTTTATAAAATACGAAATATATGAAAATGAATTATGAAACATCTTATAACATTACTTTGTATTATTAAATACTATCTTATATTCAAATTCCTATAATATCTTGAATATTTGTTTTTATTATTACAATAGGAGAAATTAAGTTGTTTCCTGTGCAAAGATAAATATGTAAAGACAAGATGGAGTCTTGGAAGTTAAGTACGAGGATATCATCAAGAGTGTATGAAGATAAATATGCAAAGACAAGTCATAAATTCATAAATTTGTCAATCTTCAAGAAAGTCAAACCAAATTTCCAAAAGAAAATGAAGCTAGGAGAGGAAAGAAGAGGTCAATAAACTCTTAATTCGGTTTACTTCATTAAATAGACAGTACACAACTAATTTTTTTTAATAGAGATTATTTTAAATACTAATAATTTTAGTTTTTTAAATTAATATTTAAATTAGATTAAATTTTTTTGTTTTTTAAAATTAAGTGTTATTAAATGATTTTTCTTGTAATAAATACTAAAATTTATGAAAAAAATTAAAATGTAATTAACTTATGAGCAGTAACTATGTTAAAACAATTAATTTAACACTTTTTAAAATGATGAAAAGTGTTTGCAGAGTTTAAAATGCAATTAAAAACATGTGGAAGGACAAATACACTAAGAAATGGCCGCTGAAACTTTTAACAAAAACATTAAGAAATGGTCATTGAAATGCTGAAAGCTGTGCAATATTGATTTGTAGCATACTTTAGCGAAGCTGAAAAGAAAACTCAGCCTTTTCATGATGGAAATGTATACTAAATAAAGGTTCAAACTTATGATTTATTCCACCTAATTCTCTCTTCCCCTTCTAACCCTGGTTGCACATTATGACTTATGACCACCACTTTGCCCAAACCAAAGGTATTAATAAATTATTAGTACAAAGGATTAAATATCTCTAAAATCTTAAACTATTATAAAAAGTTATATTTAAATTAAATTGAATTTTTTTTTATATTTTATGAAAATCAAGTAAAATATATTTTTCAACAAACATGATAAGAAAGTTATATTATAGTTGAGCGTGAAATGTGTAAAACATGTTTCAAATGTCATTGTTAAGAATGACGTAACTTTCTAATATATAACTAAATATCTTATAATTTACTTTAAAATTAAAATATATTTTTTTATAATAACTTCAAATAAAACACATTTAACCTTTAATATGATTAATTTGATTCCTTTAAATAATTTTTTTAACACTAATAAATTTTTTTGATGAACATGGTATTACCAATAAGAAGGATTGAAAGCCTTGAGAGATTTTGAATGATGCACTTAAAGACTTAAAGGACAAATTATATGACAGGAACAATCTATGTTAAAACATTTTTTGTTGTAGATTTCATTGTAGTAGGCTTAGCTTTCATTTGTAACTCAAATATGTCTTGTACCTAACTCTTAAGTGTAGAAAAGTTGTGACAATAATCGATTGTCTTTTAGAATCATCAATTATCTTTTAGAATCATCAATTATCTTTCAGGATAATTGATTATCATATAAAATCAAGAAAATACTTCAATTTGACAATAATCGATTATCTCACAAGATAATCGATTATCACCGAAAAATATGAATAACCAAGATTTATAGATAATTGATGACCACTAGGGATAATCGGTTATCCTCAAAATGAAACTCTTTTAATGACCTGAAATAACCAATTATCACTTGGAGTAATCAATTATCACTAATAGTTGGGAGCTATCTGTTCAGCTTCTAACCTAACTCAAACCTTGGGCTATATATAATGTATTTCACAATTCTTAAAAGTTAACTTAAGCAGTTGTAGAGTTAAAGAGATCTATCTAAAACTCTGAGTGTTTAAGGAAGCTAGTGTTTCATTGCTTGAAGAAGGAAAAACTAGTACTTAATCTGTCTAAGTTGGAAGTGCTTTTCTACAAGCAAAATCAAGTTGTTCATTCCCTCGTGTGTCAAAAGAAGATGTTGGTCATCTCTTATTAAGGTGTTTTCTAATTTTATATTCATTATCATTTTGTAATTTGATTTACATTTTAGTAAAAAGTTAACCACTCTTTTAGAGAAATTAACAATTGAACGTAAAATCTTTTGATTTGAACCAATATAAAAATTACTTGTGTGAATCTCCTCCTCCTTACTCTACTTTACTTATTCGCATCGAAGAAATTTAAAACAAATCAATCATTTAACTAGAACCAATTTATCATTTCCTTGTTAGTTTTGTCCTACGCTTTTAAACATTATGCTCCGCGATACTAACAAGTAGACCATCATATCCCAAATAAAAAATAAATCACGAACCAAACTAATGGATTTGATTCACAATATTAATACAATAATATATATAAAAAGAACATAAATTTTCTAACTTTAATTTATGAAAAGCCAATCATAATTTTTATAATATTAAGTTATATATGGTTTTAATAAAGAGTAGGGAATCACATTTATTTATCCAAGAAATAATTATAATTTTGGGTAGAAATGGATGTGAACTAGAGTTCATTTACAACTTCATTATTTAAAGTTTAACTTCTAATGTTTGTAAAGACCCAAAAAATAGAACAATAGAGTAGATAGAGGTATTAAAATAACTGAACTGAGCTTTTAATGTTGAAATACACCAACAATAAATAGAAATTTCTAAACACTCAGTTCATTATCTTAAAATTGTTTATCTATCTAGAACCACTATTTCCTAATTTCCCTCTCCCTTCTCTCTAGATTTCTTCACCCATAGTTCGTCTATTCAGCAATCAAGGGGCACCTGAGTGATCCTGGCATCACAAGCTTCCTATTCCCTCGATCAATTTCGTGTTTAGAGCGGGTAAGTGTTGTTCCTTAAATTCTCGTGAATTTATGGTACATGCAAGAAAGCTTTGCTATTTGCATGTGTTTAACAGTATTCTCTTCCCCTTTTTAACTTCATTTTGGTCCTTTGGGTGGTCTCTTATCACCAATCGGTGAACTATAGGTATTCTTAGGATTTTCTGGTGTTGAGAGCAAATTCCTGAAGGTTGTAGAAGCTGTCCGGTTCAGTTAGAGGTAAGTGAAACTAGTTAATTTAATTATGATTTTTTGTATATGAGATTATTGTTTAGAGGGTTACATGTGTGGGCAATTGCATGATTGATTGTTCTGCATTTATTTTATGATTGCTGAAATCTGTGAACTAGTTGAGAGTCTTCTGATGTATTTTCTGTCATTGTTCGGTTCTGGTTTTATGGAAGTCGAGAGGTGAAAATGAGAATTTGATCACTGGGGAAAGCTTAGATAAGTTATTTAGGACTTGTTAGAATCCCTAAGTCACTCAAACCGTGCCAAAAATAAGTAGAATTGAATTTGAGTCCTTAGGTTGATGATTATGTAGTTTTGGATCATGAATCTGGTAGCAGACCCTTATGAAAGTGTTTATAAAGGTTTAGACACCCTTGGAATAATGTAAATTGGTATATGATTCAGGTATAGGGAATTAGAAGTTGGGAAAAATATTCAGTTTTGGTAAAGTTAGGAGTTGTTCATAATTCTGCAGATATTTCTGCAGAATTATGCAAAATGTGGATGATGCGCTGTTGACCGTTCGACCATGCGATGTTGACCGCTCGGCTGTGTTCAGGTACTCGGTTATTAACTGGGTTCGGTCTCTTTAGAGTCTTACCAGTTCATGATCGTTCGATATTAGGTGTGTGTGGTCTTCCTCTTGTGTTCGATCTTAACTGAGTTCTCCTTCTGTGGAGTTTTCAGTTAATGACCGAACGGTCTTGCACTAGTACTCGGTCTGGTATTGATGTTTGGTCTTAACTGTGTTCTTCCTCTGATGGGCCTTACCTGTTTATAACCGTTCAGTCATGCTTTAGTGTTTGGTCCTAACAGATTATTCTGTCTAAGTACAGAGTGTTCGGCTTTAAGTGGGTACTTTGTCTTGGTAGTGCTCGGACTTGTATTAGTGTTTGGTCTTTCCCTGGTGGTTAGTCCTTAATAGTGTTCGGCCATTTCCTCAGCCTTACCTAGTATGGACCGTTCGGTCCTGTTCTGTGGATAGTGAAAGACCGCTCGGTCTTACACTAAGTATTCGGTCTAAGTTCTTAGTATTCGGTCTAAACTCTAAGTGTTCGGTTGTTCTAGTGTTTGACCCTCAAAGTTTATTCGACTCATGTTTGAGCCTTACTCTTCAAATTGACCGTTCGGTCATATTTATGGGTAATAGTCGTTATTGTTCGGTATTGTACTGGGGTGGTGAGAAACTGTTCGGTCTCCAAAGTTCACAGGGTTTTCAGTTTATGAATGAGTATATGTTTGGTGAATGACATGCTATGTTAATTGATGAGGATTTATGTTTTCAAGTAATGTGGAAGAGAATTCCAAGGAGGAATGTCTCGTGGATGGTATTTGAATTGTAAAGTATTAATGTGGGTATCGTGCTAAGCTGGCGTTTATCTTGATATTCTGTGATTACTCATTCTCAAGTAGAGAGGAGTAACTCATGTGTGAGAATGGCAGGAGGTCCTTTAACCTCAGGGTATCGAGGTAATCTTCACTGGACTAACCTTGTGGGGTAGCTTTATGGGGGTCTTCCTGTTTCACCACCACAAGTGTAGGAACGCCTGTAGCTACACATTCATACAATCCGGATGATCAAATCAAATGTTCGGTCATTGCCTGTAATGTATGATCGGTCATTGTATGCTGAAAATGCTTGGTTGACATATGTTTATGTATTTGTTTAAATTGCATGATAAATGTAATCAATTAAATTACTCTAACTTACCCTTGCTTTTCTGTGGCTTGTCTTTGTGTGTATGTTTCTTTTTTACGATGATCACCTGATTGGTGTGAGCTTAGAGATACATTCTTTTCAGTTGGAACAATTGAAAGGAGGAAGTGAAGCTGATAGTATAGATATTTATCTTGTTTTTCAGGTAAAACTTTTATTCACCAAATCTGTAGTTTGTTTTATCATTATGCATGTAATGTTTCATTTTAATAAATCTTATATTACTAAATTTGGGATGTTACAATGTTCAATGAGGTTATTTTTTATTTTAATTATAATATTTTTAGCGTGAATATTTCAATCTAAGTTATGAAAAGCAATCATACTTTAATCCAAAATAAACTATGCAGAAAAATAAAGATTAATTAGACTATGAAATTTCATGATTAAAAACGAGGGAAAATAATTACGTGTTCCTAAGTTCCCTCTATTGACCTGGCGTTTATAGCTAAATTTGTCGCAAAACGCATTTTAAAAGGAAAGGAAACAAAGTCATATTTGAAGGAACAGTTTAAAGCTTTTACGACATATCTATCATTACTTTTTCTCGTTGCATGATGAAAAAGTTTGTTTTTGTTTTTATACAATTAAAACTTTAAACATATTTACATTTTTATTTAAATTTTTTTTAAAAGATGTTACAGTGAGAATAGCTTGCTACAGAGACAGAGACAAAAACAAAACTTGTAATATTCAAATGGCATTATATATAGGTTAGGCACTGAAGGTAAGTTGAATTACATATTAAATTAAAATGAAGAAAGTATATATATAAAACATCATAAATATATTGTCTTATCTTTTATTTGGATATATTTGGATGAAAGATAACTAAATACCAATTTTATATATATGTTGCTGTCAAATCCTTTAAAGAATATTTTTTAAAATAAATGAATTATTAAATAATAAATAATTAAATAAATTATTAAAAACAATATTTAAAACAATAGAGATGTTTGTTTGAAAAAGTTGTCTATTTAAAATTTAAATAAATCATTTTAAAAAAATTAGACCAAACACTTGTTTAAAAAATATTGTAAACATTGTCTATTGAAAAATTAAATAAATTATTTAAAAAATAATTTGGACCAATAGGCAAGGTTTGTTTGAAAAATTATTATTTATGAAAAATTAAATAAATTAATTAAAAAAATAGACTAACAAACACTTCTTTGAAAAAATGTTGTTTATAAATAACATTAGAGATAGCGCTTGTTTTGAAAAACAGTTGTCTATTAAATATCACTTTTTGGAAATACGGTCTATTAATACACTACTAAAAAAACACTATAAGATAAAAAAGATAAAATCTATTCAAAATTTAGTACTACTCATTTTAATAATTCAAAAAATTAAATACAACATATTTAATTACTTGTAATTAAATTCTTTCAATTTTTTTAAAAAAATGTTCCTATCTTTGAGGTTTCCTTGTTAGATAAAATAATTAAATTTCTCTTTTAAGATAGAATTTTGTTTTAAAAATATGTATTTTAAAATTAAAATTTACAAAAAGTACTAGTTAAATTTAGGTATTCAATTAATTTTTATCAATTTAATTTTATAATATCTATATCTGCATAATATGGGTAAGAATCTAGAAAATAGGATATTGGAGTTGATAGGATATTGGAGTTGATAGGTTAATGAAATTTTTGTAAACACGTCTCATTATCTAAAACATGTACCATCTCTCTAAAATTCATTCTCTGAGTTTTCTCTCCCATTCACTAGTACAAAAATTACGTACAACATCGAATATTTTGGGCTTTTAATAGCGAAATCGCGAACGACGTCATATCAGAAGACATTAGATTGACGTCGAATTTAAAAAACTCGACGTTAAATTAACCTCGAATTTTCTCAATATACGACATTAACATTAACGTCAGATTTTGCCAATATTCGAATAATCAATTTTTCTAAGTAATTGTGATCCTTTTTTACAACTCTACGAAACCTGAAAAAGTAGAAAAATAACAAATTTCAGTTTTTGGTATTTTATAATAACTAACAAACAAACAAGTTCAATCAAACAACAACAAACAAGTTCAACCAAACAACAACAAACAAGTTCAAAAAAAAAAAACAACAAACAAGTTCAACACATAAGTTTTTCAAAACGAAAACAAAAACTAACCTTCAAAAGGTGGGTTCATCGAAATAAAGTTTCGTCACCAGTGAGAGAGTAATCAGAATGCGCTTATGAAGGACAAGAGCACGAAAATAATCGGTTAAAACAAACAAAAATCATACATAAAGTAGTTAATTAACATGCATTTGTATCAAATGATAGAAAGATTACATGTGATGCTTATCAAACTTCGTTCGAGAAAAGTTTGAGAAGAGAAGAGGGTATCGCGTGCTAAGATAAAGTGAATGAATTTTGAATCTCACGCTCAAATTTTTATTGAATTCACTAACCTTTTGACGTCGAATTTAAAGGGCATTGGACGTTTTATATCCTTTTACGTCGAATTACAATTCTAAACGACGTTTAATAATTGTATTTATTTACAAAAATGTCACCGCTCATTTTTAACGTTGGTTATTCAGTGGTTGGACGTTGAACGCGTGACGTTATACGTTGTTTTTTGTACTAGTGATTTCTCTAAGAATTTTAGATCTTGAGACATCGGTTTGACGATCGAGAGATGCTTAGGTGATCATGAAAGTAAGTTCTTTATCTTCATTCGATCAATTTTCCTTATATAGTAAAAATAAAGTATTTAAGCTCAGGTAGTGTTAATTGCTTTTTAGAGTTGTATAAGTTTTCTCACCAGGTAAGGAAAGTTAATTGTTTGCTCATAAATTTGTACAAAACTAATAATATGTTTTAACGTGCTTTCATTGTATTGAAATTGAATTGGTTTGGTGTTTAAATAGATTGTTTGATGAAAATGAGTATATGTTAGCTTGTGTGAATTAAAATTTGGTAAAATGCATGTTATTGGTGATTGAAGGTGTGTTGTTGTGAATTGCCTGTAGTATGTAACTGGTTTGGAAATTATGGATACTGATATTTGAGGTTATATTGAGTAGAAAATTGATGTGGCATTGAGAAACAGGAAAGTAGGCTTAGTAGTAGATTGGTCTTAATAAAAAAAAGGGCTTTGAGAGGTGATAATTTGAGGAAATGGTCAATTGGGACAAACTTAGGTTCTAGGTCTGTTTTCTGGTCATTTAAAACTTGTCTAAACCTTGAATTAAGCAAAATTTAAAGTGGAATTGGTCAATAATTGATAGGTTGAGTTTTGTATTGTTTTTGGTTCAATTTTTAGAGGTTTTAACAATTGAAAATCTAAAAAAGAGAGTCTGTGAAGAAAATGAAGGTTTGAGTGTTAAGACAAGATCATCTATAAGACTGAACTGTCTAAACTCATGTGTTTTGAAATTTAACAAACAACATTAAATAAAATGAGCATATGACAGTGTTATCATTAGAATAACAACATAGGTAAAATATAAGTAGTTTTTGAAAATGCTCTAAGAAACTCAAATACCTTAGGCAAAGTCTTAGTAAAACACCTAAGTATGAACAGACACACCTCTAAATGGGTTTCCTAATTAATGTGTAAATGAGACTCTTGTTCAATGCAAATGTTATACATTGCTAGCTAGGCGTTAATCAAACAAACTCTCAATATATCTTGATAGATAAAGGTGTCAAACGATGTTTTTGGAAAGCATGCTTAAAAGTCTTGATGGCAACCCCTTTAGGGACTTCCCATCCAAAGAAGTATCAACTAAAACTAAGACTAAAGAAAGGGAAGTAGAATAAAGATTGCTAAAGCTCTTTCCTTATCTAAGTCTTAGATAGATTCTCTTTAACTAACTCCATTTACCTTGTTTTGTAGGACAATAATAAAGGTTGGAAGGATCCTAGGAAGCTTACCAAGCAAGGGAGTACAAAGGAAACAAGTGAAGCCGTGTAGCTTCTTCTCTTTGGAGCATATTTTCCACGTTTCTCATGAGAAGCACATACAAACGTGTTTCTTCTTTCTTTGGAGCACATTTGACATATTTCTCATGTGGAACACATGCCAGCCGTGAAGCACATTTACCACTTGGAACACACCAACCGTAGCTTCTTCTCTTTGAAGCATATGTTTCCAACATGTTACACGTGCAAAATGCAGCCAGCTGACTACCCTCTCTTGCACACTTCTCTTTGCTTCATGCACATTGTAAATATGCAGCTTCCCTTGCACGTTTCCAAGCTTCTCTTCATCTGTAAAAGAGAGCTTAATCCATTGTAAAACATAACTTGAGTTTGATATGAAATGGTTGCTGACATCCAGCCATTCTCTTGAGTTCACTGCTTGAAGTTGTTTTAGCTTGTTTCCCTCTAGCTCCCTTCCCCTAAGGAAGGCCGTTTGAGTTAGAAATCCTCACCACATCACATCCAAACACTGCCACACATTTTCTCAAATACCTTGCAAGCACCGGAACATCTTCACCCATTCTCCATTCTGCTGCCACTTTTGGTTCGAGGAGTCGCTCCAATCTTGAACGTGGAGGCTGCTTCCATCAAGTCTCAAATGATATTCCAAAAACTTATGTTGAAAAACACCTTGTTAAACACATTTGTTGAATAGAACAGAGAAAAAACCCAAAGTGTTTACATATGCTAGACAATACCATGTGCTAAATGATCTACTTCATCCAACGGTGAATTTTTCATCAACTGATTGGTATCTTAATGAAAAGCTTAAATGACCAAATTCTTCCTAAATGGTAGAAAATGTAAAAAATATTTTGTTGTTCTGAGCAGACATTAAATTTCATTAACGTTGTGTTCGCTTGAAGGTGAAACACTGTGAATTGAGAAAAGAGAGCAATGATTTACGCGGCAGAAGGTGTTTGTTTGCGTGGATTTGCAAGCGACGAAATGCAGTGATTTGCGAGATGGGGCTCTTTTTTTCATCTCACTGAAACGAGGAAATTTGCGCTGATTTCTTCGCAAATTACGTGTGTGCCCTCATGATTTTGTTAAATATCACGAAGGAAGAATCATGTACTGTGCATTGACGAGAAAGAAAAGTTATTGTGGTCATGTCATGTGAGGAGTAAACTGTGTGGCCATGTGAGGAGTAACTTTGCAGTTTTGATGTGCAGCAAGGGAGTTGATCGGAGGTGGTTGGATGTGGTTGAGAAGACGAAGAATGGAGTTGATTGCAGCTTGGTGTTGAGGGCAGCTTGATGGATGAAGATGGAGTTTACTGAAGCAGTTGCCCTTGAAGAAAGGTGGTTCATGGGCATGTATTCGGTTCCACAAATCTGGTAACCGGTTCTAGTGGTGAGAAAAAAATGAAGATGGAGTTGTATTCGGTTCCATCACCCGTATCCGTTAACGTATTCGGTTCTACGTTCTTGTATTCGGTTCCAGCTTTGAAAAATGTGTTGTATTCGGTTTTGGTTAATGTATTCTCCACTCGTTCAAGAACTACTTCGACAACCAGCGTGAAAACGTCCCCCAAAACGACTTTCACCAATACAGCAAAGCCTCGGCAAACCACAGCGAAGATTTCATATCCTACGGCTCCTTCGACAATGCCATCAAGGACACATTCCACAGCTACGGTAGTGGCGCCATCGCTGGTACCTCCAATTACAAAAACTACGCCGAACTAGTTAATGGCTCAGACGACCTAGAGTTTGCCTCCTACTTCGACGAACAATCGTTCGCCCGTTACAGAAAACACGGCAACGAGACAAAAAACTCATTCCAAAACTACGACACGAACTCCAACCCTACGCTAACCGGATTCACGGCCTACGGTGAAGATGGCGTTAGAGTGAACGACATGTTTAAGAACTACGCCAACCACGGGAACAATCCAACGAACACGTTCGACAACTACGATTACGGTGGTGACGACGCTGTTGATAGGTTCGATACTTACAGGGTTGAATCCAAACCAAACTTCGAAATGTTGCTGCATGAAATGTGTATTTGGTAGTGCATGAAATGGTTCGAAAGGGTAAGAAGAAAAGGAAGCAAAGAAGCTTTGTTACATGGTTAATGATGCAGGTTCAGGGAAGAAATCGTAAATTATATAATTTACTACTTGATAATAATAGATATAATTTTTTTAATTTATATTAATTTACTACTTGATAGTAAATTATATTACAAACAAATACTATATTTAAAAATAAATTCATTTTACTAAATTATAATATTTTTTTACTTTTTAAAAATTATTTTTAATGATTATTTTTAATTCTTTACTCTTTATAAACATTTTTACAATTAAATATAACATTAACAAATAACATTTTATATTACTTTAATAACTAGGGGTATTTTGGTAATCTTTAATTTCTACCAATTAAGCTAATTTTTAAAATCTGTCACATCAACCAAATTCTACACTAATTCTCACAAACTTTATTTCCAAATCTACTCTCAATTACCCACAAATCCACTCAAAAAAAACAACAAAAGAATTACCCTTAAATCCATTTAAATCATCTCCCCCAAATCATCACAAGAGAACAAAGCATAAATGCTCAATGTTTAAAAACAACTAAAGTGATAAGAGAAAGGACATATTTGTTGCATGCATATCTTCTCTACTTTGTGCATATTGCCAATTACACGTATCTACCTGCTCCATTCGATGTAAATCAGAAGTGGACGTGAGGAACAAAGAAGACATTCACGAAATGTTCTCTTTATCATAAGTTGTGCCAGGAAAATTGTACTTCCTACTTTTGTCAAAGTACTAAAAAAGCACGTCTACTCTAAAAAGTTGACTTTAACCAAGGACTGTTACATACGAAAAGACTAGGAAGACTCAACGATAAAAACAAAGCTCTTTCTAAAGGATATCTTTTGAGAAGCCTTTAAATAGAAGATCATTTAAAAAGAGAATCAAGAGAATATTATATAGAAAGAAAAGGCTCAAGCAAACAACATTGAGAGAAAGCTAAAACATACACGAGAATATCTTACAGAGAAAAGCTCAAGAAAAGAAATAGTTTCAAGCTTCATTGTCATATAAGCTTGCTTTTGTAAGAAGAGAGAAGAGAGAAAAATATCCAGTGAGTCTATTAGATTAAATTGCATTGAACACATATTCTCTTTATGAGAGTGATTGTCTAAGGGCTTGTAACCAATCATTTGATTGAAAATTCTGAAGAGAATTAAAACACTTTACCTTTAACCTTGAGGAGTTAAATAGAAGCTAGACAAGATTGTCTAGTGAAAACCAAGAGTGGGTAAAACTCTGACGTTTAACTTGGTGAAGTTAAACGATACTTAGACATGTGTGTCTAGTGGAAACTAGGAGTGAGTGAAACTCAACTAGACAGTGTATCAAGAAGATACATGAAGTGTATAAGGAAGATACATGAAGTGTATAGGGATATCAAGAGTGATGAGGAATATTGCACAACCTGGAGTGGGTGAAACTCTGTACTAGCCATACTAACGATGTTTACTAGAGTGATTAAGGATACTAGGAGTGATAAGAATATTGAGTTGTTATCTTGTTGAAGATTATAATGGAACCCTCTAAGGTGTTAGAAGAGACTAGACGTAGCTCGATGGAGTAAACAAGTAAAAAACCAATTATGTGTTTATTGTTTTACTCTCTTTAAACACTTCTCTTACAAATCCTGCAGTTGTACGTTATTTTAATCGATATAAAAGCTCTTGTTACTAAACAACCTTTTATTAAAGAGCTAGTTTTATCAAACGCTAAACATTTTTAAACGATTGAAAAGCCTTTGCTAAAAAGAACTCATTATTTAAACTGATCTTCAAGGTTGAGCGTTTAACAACTTACATAAACTTTTCAATCCTTGACAAAACTATTATATTATCTCATTTGCAAAAGTTTTTGTATAACATTATTCAAGTCCCCCTTCTAGTATTTTTTCAAGTACTTCATTGTGGTTTGTTTTTGGGTCAATTGTGACTTGTTCAAACCCTTAGCTTGCAAATTTATAGTTCAGAATTTGTAGAATTGATCCTAGGTGATTTTGAGTTGTTGAGTTGGTTTGGTGTATCTAGTTTCTAACCAAATAAGTAATGAAGTACTCCATTTTCATATATAAACATGTTTTGGTATCAATAATAGTGTTAAAAATCCCAAATTGGTCATCTAGTATGGCATTGAGTAGTCTTGTGTGATGTTCAACGTTGTCAAACCCGAGAGCCCCTAGGCTTCAGGATGTTGAGTGTCACTTGTCCCTGAGCACCATAAAGTCAGTGAGCTCTTTGACTTCGGCGCACTGAGCAATGTGTTTGTATACTGAGCGCCACTTGCCTATGGTAGGTTTAATGCTGAGTGCTAGGGTTCTAACACTAGCCCCCCTGTTTATTTTGAGTTTTTGTGTTCTTTTCTTTTATTTCTCATGGATGAAGAATGCATTGATATTTTAAGGTGCGTTTGATATATTATATGGAATGTTATGAAGGTTTATGCATAATGTTATGTATGTATCAAGGTGTGGTTAAACAAGAGTTTTTAAGGTGAAATTTTAAATGTTTGCTTCAAGTATTGTATGTATGAATGTAGGAGTTCAATTTTGGAGGTTATCTAGACACTCTAAGAGTCACTCATTCTCAATTAGAGAAGGGTGTGCATATGGTGAGAATAGTAGGAGGTCCTAGTCTAAGTGTTCCATCTTGGCCTAAGACATAGAACAAACTAATCGTATGTGTCTAGTAGGGTGAAACCTATTGACAATGACTTTGTAAAGCAATAGAAGCCACCACAAGTGCATGACCCTCCATAACTTGACATCTATACATGTATCCAGATGGTTAGGTCTAGGTTCATGATGTTCTTAAGATGTTTGCTTTATTTTGTATGAAATGTAATATATGATGATTTATGAAATCTCATGTTTGTTTCGTTTAACATTAGTTTACCCTTTTGTGTTTTCTTTGTTTTTTTTTTTGTGATTGTTTGGTTTCTTTTTGCAATAGCATAAGGAGATGACCTTTTAGTGGAGCAGGCATTGGAAGGATATGGTGCGGATGTGTAGTTAGGATTACAGTAGTTAATTTATCTAGTTATGTTTGAAAGATATTGTATAAATAGTTCTTTCATTTTTAGAGTGTTGTATATAAAATTAGAGTTAGAGTTATTTTGGATAACTCAATGACTATTTTATATATTCTCTTAAATTAACTATTCTATTGTATTGATTTTGTGATGTTTTCTTAGTGTTTTATACTATTTAAATTAGATGTTACAATATGTACATAGAGGTGTGGTTACATTTGAAATTACAATTTCCTTTTTTTTAATGAATTTTGAATTCTATTATTTTGGTTATTTAAAATATTTTTCTAAAATTCTTAAATTTTAGAATTTTTATAATTTCTCTATCCAAACAACTCATTTTGCTCTAAGAAATTTTAAATTTACCAAATAAATAAATTGTTCTCTTATCTCATTTAAATACACTATTAAAGTTTTACATGGAAAATAATGATACGTAAATATTTTATGAGTTTGTTTACTACGATTAATATTGAATCTCTAGGATGTCCAGTGTACAAAATGTTCTGACACTATAATGCATGCATTTAACCATTTTGTAGAGTATCCTTCCATCTGATTATTGGATGCAAGTAATTAGGGTAAAGATGAGTAGTGAGTGAAGGATTACAATTGCATAGATAGATGAGCAATAAATTGAAAGACGCTGTACGCAGTGGAAATAAATTACATAAAAAAAATATGAAGAGGTTTTGGAGTGTAGGAAAAGTAGAGGAGGAATTTAATGCAGCAGTGAGTCTGAGGCTCTAGTAAAAGCAAAGTTGCAGAACAGAATCTATTTGTAGGTTAACTTAAAAAGTTTGTTGTTTGGAAGATAGCAACCACTTGGTGAAGTTGTGCAGTGTAGCTTCGTCGGCTCTGTAGTAGTTTTGTGTGAATTCAAGCAAATTCGACCATGTGAAATCTGGATACTGTTTTGTCCCATCCCTACGCACAATATCCTCTGGGGCTCTCACCACTTTGTCTTCTTTCGGGCACAGAAAGAATGCCAATGACCTCCTCTCTTTGTACTTGTTAACCACTGCCCTATGCAGGCAACTCTTGTATCTCCCATTTGATAATGCCTGAACAACCAACAAATCAGTTCAAACATATCCATGCACATCATGATTCCTTCTCTAACCACACCTAAAACTCACATATATGGAATACAACTATGTCTTGTATATACTTCTTCCCTTTCCCTTCCTTACATGCAAAAACAAATTACTCTTTAGGGGCAAACTGCATCATTTCTATCACTCACAGCATGTGCAAGTTTGCTTTGTCATAATAAAGAAACAAAAATCTTCAGCACAAAAATACAAAAGAATTACTCCAAAATATAAACAAATATGAGGTTAGTATATGTATATCCTAGAGTGAGGTTTAACTCTCTTGGCATATGAAACAATTTTATTAATCACTACAACATATATTTTACTTTTTTTAAAAAAAAACACTAAACTTATCAAGAGACATAAATGTTGATAATAAATTGTTTGTTCAGAAAAATACATATTTAAATACTTGAATTAGATGATATTTGTATTAAGATAAACTTGTCTTATTTAATCTATGGATGGAGGATCTCCAACAACAGTATCTACTAATTCTACTACTACCGAAGAGATATTTCTGTGTCAAGTGGGCCTGAGATTGGTTCCTTAAGTAGTAACTACAAAACTAAAAAGAAACATTTAATATGAAGAAAAAAAAGATAATTCCTTCTTGAAATAACTTTAAACAATACACTGATAAACTTGCAAAGGACAAAAAGTGTGGAGGTGCATCAAACACCATCTTTTATGTGATGCAAAATTAAGTCAGTTAACTTTTCCTACACAGACGATGCATTCATGCAAGTTCAGTATAAAGAGAGTCATCATGTCAGACATGGTGCAGAGAGAACCAATGGTGATACACCAAAGTATATCTGCCCTTTTATTTACGGATTTGTCATGTTGCAGCAGATAATGAGGCCATGGTGGATAGTAATTGACAGCCACAAAGTCATAAAGTAAGATATATATGCAAACAGAAGAAGATTTGTAACTATTATGCTTATGTAACGCACCGTGAAAGTATCACCAATGTTAACTACAAGAGCACGGGCACGAGGCGGAACCGTCTGCCACGTGTTGTCTGCAAACACATCGAGCCCTCCAACTTGGTCTTGGTGAAGAATGGTGAGAGATGTTGGATCACAGTGTGGTCCTGTTCCAAGTGCTAGACTTGGCTCCTGGCATGATGGGTAGAAGTTGCATCTCATTACAGAACATCCATCTTCAAACAACTCCTTATAATGCAACCTATCCACTCCCAGACTAATTGCCAAAAGCTCCAACAGCTTCATTCCCAACTCCTTCATGGATTCGCAGTATTTCTGGAATACCACTCTACCCAATGCACCACAAATTAGTTACTTCAAATCTTATTCAAAAGGGTAGTACTATATGTATGAAATTTTACAACTTTTTACAGAGTATGAAAAACAAAAAGCCAAAATTCACATGACACATGATGTTAATTAACTGTGACTTCGTATTTCGGATATGCTGTTTCTAGGCAAAAAATTACATTTTTGGAAACTTTTTTATTTTGAATACAGCACTTCTATTATTCAGCATGAATATATCACCTACGTGGATCAATACCCTTTTAAAAAGTATGTAAAACATGTTTTGACCCAAAAAAAACACTTACTGGAGATTTAAATCATTCAAGAACATCATGTGCCAATTTTATGCCCAAAAAGAGAGAAGAGTGGATCAGAGACGTAAAATTCAGAAGCTATACAAATCAGCCAGCTTCTAAGCAGATTTGAGAATGAAACGTGAATCTTCTCTGAAATGACGCACAACCAAGCTAGCTATGAAGGTAATATGTTAACAAGACGTAAAGAAAAAACTTAATATATGTAGTGCTAATTGGGTGTATGCACCATTCTGGCAATGAAAACTACTCAATAGTAACTAACGTTTTTCTTATATATGTATGTATATATATATACACACACATACAAATAATAGTTGATTAAAAGATAGCAAACTAAGATTATAATAATTTGATAACATGTAGGTGCATTTAAAGAGAATCCATTGTTGTAATTGTTCTGAACTTTAGGATTCAAATAATGGGTTGAGTTAAGAAAATGGGATGGATGAAAAATGAAGAGATATATTGAAGAAAAAGTGTGTTACCCTGCTTGTTGGAAGTCTTGTCCTAAGGTGGAGTTAAAGAAGGTAGAGACAACGGGGTCTAAGGTGTTGTTATCATCATGGAAGGGGAAAGAGAGGGTTTCTTTCCAAGGCAATTTGGAGGAGAATCGGTCAGCATGTGCACCAGAATAGCCCCAGACAGAACCTGGAGTCTTACGAATACTAACTTTTCTGTCAATTGGGAGCTTAAAAAAAGCATCCATTTGTTGATAGGCTTGAGCAATGAGGAGAGGATCAACCCCGTGGTTGAATACTTGGAAGAAGCCGTGGGTGGAGCATGCCTTGCGTATGAGCTTAACAGCAACGTGTGTGGCATCTTCATCACCTCTGAGGAACCCTCCAAGGTCCACCATTGGGGCCTGAAACTCCTCGTTCGCGTCCACCACACACTCCTTAGGCCAAACGAAGCTCATGGGAACGTGTGGCTGCATTTGTAGCCAAGAGGGGTCGAAGAAACGGCTTTGCACTTCTTGGTGCTTCAGGGATGACACCATACAGAAACCGGAATTCATACTCAGATCTTGTAGGTTTCGGTGACTGAGGAAAGATGCTACACCAGAAAATAATAAGAGAGGGACTTGGTGTGGAGTTAGAACACAAAGGCCAAGGACTGACATGTATTTGTAGAGTTGAGACATGGAATTTTGCGACCGTAAATCGCAGCTGCATATACAGACAAACGAAAAAACATTTGGAGTAGAATCCGTTTTCTCTTTCCATCAAGATAGATCCTATATTTCACTTCTACATGATGTTTGAGTAAATTCTAGTAATAGACTGTTTTTATCTAGCACCATGATATTTTAATAATTTATTTTAACAATATTTTGATAACAAATTATGTATCACTGTTTTATTAATTCTTATATTTAAAATGAACGAATCATAAATTACCATAAAAGTTATTGTAAAATAATTGTAAAAAAAAGTTGTTAAAAAGACATTTTTATTTTATCAAACATTTAATAATATATTCACTAAGAGTTGAGATCTTTATTGGGATCAAAGTTTCGTATTAGATAAAAATAAAAAAATATAACATTGTATAAATACGAAAAACTTGTTATAATCTCAAGTTTTTGGATAGAAAATAATATTTTTTTTTATACAATTGAATTCAAACTGTGGTAATTCCCAACTCGGAACTGTGTCTAAAGAAAATGAAAATAAAAGACAAATTGTAAGTGCGTACAAATTGTACGATGTTGGGGGCATGCAAGGGTTCACGCGCCTTTATTTTGTCCAGAGTTTGTTGGTCCATTTAGGTAGTTGTTGTGAGACTTGTTTATAACACAGGGCGAACACTCTTTTAGGATTATATTATTACATTTTTTGTGTGAAACTAATCCTTTACATTGTGGAAAATACTGTTTATATATTAATTGTATAATCGTACAAAATGGATTAAGTATATTCTGTATTAGACTTGGTAAGATCTTGTCGGGTCCTAAACTCTTTGAATTTAAGTATTTAATGGATATTGAACAACTATTTAGAATATTTAGTAGTATTTATGTGATTTTTTTATATTAATAAGTGAAAGAACACTCTTATGGAAGTTTAAGAGTTATTTCCATTCTATAAATGTCTTTGAATTTATTAAAAAAAATGAAAAGAAGTATAATTCAAATATAGTTTGATTATCTTCCTCTTATTTCAAATGATATACAACAAAATTATTTGTATCTTTGGAATAACTCGGAAAAAAAGTATCAGATTGGTTTATTCTTGCAACTGACAAAAAATAACATGAAGAAGACCATCGCACTCAAATACTCCAAGATCCAACAATACAATTTAGCAATGTCCAAATTTTCTTTATTTGAAGGGAAAAAAATATGATATTTGGATTATAAAAATGGAAACTTGTTTACATCCTTGGATGTCTCAATGTTTATACAAATTTACGCATACTGGAGTTTGTTGGATGGTTTAAGAGAAGTCTCACTAGTCATATTTTCAAGGATCATGGGAACAAAAACTAGTGAAGTATGAGATACTTGTCAACACGAGTTCAATGGAGATTCAAATGTTAAGATTGTTAAAATAAAAGGATTGAGTTCAGGGAGGGGACTGAAATATCACACTTACAAAACAAGAACTTTGAATGAAATCTTTATTAAGCCACTTTAGTTTCAAGATTTTGTTGCTTTTAAAACTCTTTTACCAAAAACAAGATCAGAGAACAATAAAGAACGAATGTAAAAGAGATTGGAGAGATGTGAATATTGAAAATTAGATACATCCTTTTTTAATAGATTATTGTAATGATAATAAAACATCCTAAAACGGGAAACGACACGAATTAGATGAGTTCAATACGTCACTACAATTATATGACAAATTGATTAGTCCCTATCCAATGATGTGCCAAATATAAATTACTGGGGACCCAAACCGTTTAGGGTTCTCGATGCTTGGTAAACGGTTTTAATGACACAATAAAATGGTTTTGGGATCAATATGAGATAACTGGAACAAAGATATATGTACTAAAGGAGAAATTGAAAATGTTAAAAAGGATCTCAAAAGTTGGAATAAAGAAAGTTTCGGGGACATTAATAAGACAAAACAAGAGATAATTGGGAAAATAGGTGAACTGGATGGATGAAAACAATGACTTAAAATATGACCAAAAAGATGGAGAGAAGAGAGTTATTTGTTGAATTAAACAATATCCCCCTTTTAAACAAGAATGTTTAGAAAAGCAAAAAGGAAGAGCAAAGTGGATAAATTTAGGCGGAGACTCAAAAATTATAAATACTATCACTCTATAATCAATTGGAGGAGAATGAAAAATGACATTAAAGGACTGAAGATAAACGGGGAATGGACTGAAGAACCTAAAGTGATAAAGGAGGAAGAGATAGAAAAATTGTTTGAGAACAAATTCGAAGAGAAAGAAAAAAGTTAAACTAAATCTAGATGGTATACCTTTCTCATCCTTGGAAGATAATACAAACCTTACATCACAGTTCTCGGAAAAAGTAATTCAAGGGGCAGTGTGGGAATGTGAGGGAAGTAAATATCTTTATTAAAGTATAATGCAAATTCTAAAAGAATGTAAAAGCTTATGAACTAGAAGAATTAAAATGTAATACAAATTCTAAAATATTGTAAAAAAATCTAAGATAAGAAAAAAAAATCAAGAACATTCTACTTAGATAAAAATCGGGATAATTTTACATAAGTTATGACTAACATTTTTTAGAATAATCTATGGATCTATAAATACCCATGTATTCCACCATTTGATAATGAGACAACATCTACCACAACTAAGATAACTACAACATTTTTTTCAACTACTACTTTCACATTCCACTGTCTCCACATTTTCTCTACATTCCACTATCTCTACATTTTTTATACCCATCAACTATTCCTTTCACAGCTTCAGAATACTAACAGTGGTACCATAGTTACGTTCGGTCATCTATTGGACGTAGAAACTATAACTCCATTCTATACTACTTCCAAAATATTTTCTCAACTCGTGGCTACTACCAATCAAACATTATCAATTCCAGACCTATTTTTACAGGAGAAAATTATGATTTTTGGAGTGTCAAAATGAAGACATTTTTCTGTTTTCAAGATTTATGGGACATCATAAAAGAAAGATTCACTATTCTATAAGACATCTCCACTCTTACTGCACCTCAAAAGAATGAGTTGAATGAAAACAAGCAGAAGGATTCAAGGGCCTTATTTGCTCTTGAATAAGTAGTTTTGATGACACAATTTTTTCAAGAATAATAGGCACCACAAGTGCAAAGAAATATCTTGAAACACAATACAAGAGAAGTTTTAAAGAAGTAATGAGGTACGTAATGTTAAAATTTGTTCTCTAACACGAGAGTTTGAATTAATAATAATGAAAGAATCTGAGACCATTAAAGACTACTATTATAGAATAAAAGAAATAATTATTCAGATGAGAGCTTTTAGGGAAAATATTCTTGACAAAAAAAAATTGTTGAGAAAATTTTAATTTCTATTCCCAAAAAATATGATGTAATCATAACCGCAATTGAACAAACAAAAGATTTGGATACATTGTCAATAACACAACTAATGCTCTCTTGAAGCTTATGAACAAAGATTGAAAAGACATGAAAAAGACTCAGTCCAAAATGCCTTTCAATCAAAACTGAAATTATGGTCGCAGAAAGAATATGAAGGGAGTGAAAGTAGATGATAAATTTCTAGAAATAAAGAAAATTCTAAAAGCTTCTTTATGACTCGTCAAGGAAAATATCTCCTATATGGCATCTATAAAAAGATAAGTCACTTGAAAAAAGATTGTTGGCATCATGGAAAACCTCAATGTCAGTACTGTAATAAATTTGATCACGTAAAGAAATATTGTCGTAATAAAAATAAGCATAAAGCAAACTTTGCGAAGAACATAATAAGGATAAATTCTTATTCTATGCTAATCAAGAATCTCTTAGTGGAGAATGAAGTTGATACTTGGATAGTGGATGCAACAATCACATGGAGAAATATCAAAGTATCTTTAAAGAAATTGATAAATCTGTCAATGTCAAAGTTCGGCTAGGAAATGACACCACAATGGAGTCTCGAGGCAAAGGAACTATCATGGTGGAGACAAAGAAAGCTACAAAATTCATCAAGAACGCTTTAATAGTTCCAAATCTTAAACAAAATCTTTTGAGTATTGGACAAATGATGGAGAATGGATATTCTCTTCATTTTAAGAAAGATACATGCAAAATTTGACAGTAAAGTGATAAAAATTAGTCAAGTAAAAATGGAGAAGAGAAATAGAAGCTTTCCTATAAGCTTCAAACCTAGAACTAATATTTCCATGAGGTAGAAGTTAACAACTCATGGCTTTGGCATAAGAGATTTGGCCACTTCAACACACATGCCTTAAAGCTTCTATATCAAAAAAACATGATGAAATATCTTCCATTCTTGAAGGAAAATAATGAATCATGAGAAGGATGTCTTCTCGATAAACAACACCGATTACCATTCTCAGCAAACAAAGCATGGAGAGAAAAAGACTTACTATAGTTAATCCATATTGATGTTTGTGGACCGATGAGGACGCCTTCACATCACAACAACATGTATTTCATCCTCTTCATTGATGACTTCTCTAGAATGAAATGGGTCTATTTCTTAAAGGCAAAGTCAGAAGTCTTTGAAGTATTCAAGAAATTTAAGGCCCTTATCGATAAGCAAAGCGAAAAATAGATAAAAGTACTTAGAAGTGATTGTGGAAAGGAGTACACATCTCGCGAGTTTGCAAATTCTACGAAGATAAAGGCATAGAGCGAAAAATTACCATCGTATATACTCCACAACAAAATGGCATGTTAGAGAGAAAGAATCGCACAGTTATGGAGATGACAAAATCAAAGCTAAAAGAGAAAAGTATGCCTAACACTTTTTGGAGTGGAGCAGTCTACACTTTAATTTACATTCTAAATAGATGTCCACCTAAGGTAGTCCAAGACACACTAGTGCAAAATTAGCCTTTAACGTCACCCCGTAGACGTCGATCCACCAAACAACCAACGTAAATTATTGACCGGTGGCATTTTCGTAAATAAGTGGGCATATAGACGTCCGTTAGGAGGGGCCCTGACGTCTATAATATTATAGACGTCGGGGCCCCTCCTAACAGATGTCTAAATGGCTGACAGGGTAGGTGAGAAGTTATTTTTTCAACTATATAGACGTCCGTTAGGAGGGACCCCGATGTCTATAATATTATAGACGTCGGGGCCCCATAGATGTCTGTTAGGAGGGGTCCCGACATCTATAATATTATAGACGTCGGGGCCCCTCCTAACGGACGTCTATATGGCTGACAGGGTAGGTTAAACGTTCACCTAGACGTTAGGGCCCCTCTCAACCGACACCTATAATCCCTGCGAATATGAATTTTTAAATCAGAAAGACGTCATAGAGCCATTTATACTGCAAAATACAAACCCGCGAGGAGTTACGCTCACTGTTCATCGTCTTCCCCGCGTTTTCTCTCTAAGACATTGCATTTCCAGGTGCGTTTCCTCTCTTTTGGACCGTTTAAATTTACTTTTACTCCAATTAAATTACTCTTTGATGAAATATCTTCCATTTGAACCGATTAAAATTCGTTTTCGTTACGTTTTGGTGCAGTTTCTGGCTTGTGCTTGGGCGGCGCTTTTGACTCTTTTTGGCCTACGTTTTTGGGCCTGCGTTACTCCATTTCCCTGCATTGATTTTTTAATCTGCTAAAAAGGTTAGCTTCTTTGTTGATAACTTTTTTGTATGCATGTTATTTGCTTTTATGTATGCATGTTATTGGCTTTTGCGTATGCATCTTTTTGACTTTTAGGTATGCATGTGTTATTGGTTTGAATATGCATGTGATAATTGTGTTATTATAATTGCCATGTTAGATTATAAGTATCAAATCATTGAGTAAAACTTAGTTCTTGTTTGAAATTTAACACACGATTAATCTTTTAATCGTTTGTATTAAATTTTGAATTGCCCGATTGGACAGTTTGGGAAAATTATTTTTCATAATTTGCTATAACATGTACGTTGGAGTTTATGGATAAGATTGATAAAATTTTTGTTCAGTATTTGTGTTGTTCTCCGGATGCATATTTGATTGTGGTCATCCTTGACTACTCTCCTTTCGTGTATTTCGGAGACCAATGCGAAATGTTGCCGAAATCTTATCAAATTTATGATGTAGACTTCTTTGCATGTGTCTTAACAACTTTTGAAAAATAATTTTTCTGAATGGGTAGGGCCTAATCTTGTGAGAGTTAAAAAACTGAAACTGATGAATGATTTTACGAACATAGTATGGGTCGAAGCTGGATGAATGAACGTCGCATCAGTGAAGAATATGAGAAGGGTGTTTCGGAGTTCTTGCAATATGTTGAACAAAATGCTAAGTCTGTGAACGGGACATATTTTTGTCCTTGTGTTCGTTGTCTTAATCAAATACGGCAAGACTTAGGCAATGTGCGTGACCATCTATTCATGTTCGGCATAATGAGAACTTATACCGTTTGGACTTGGCATGGAGAAGTACTAGATGAGCCTACCACGTCACAAGGAACAGATTATGTGGAAGAATGGATGAGTGATCATTTAGAGCACTGACAGCTGATGGTCATCATTCCCAAACAATGTAAAATTATATGGTTTTGTCACTGCACAGGAAGATGAAAACTGACTTGAGAACCATGCTTCAAGGGTAAGTGTTTCTCCAACAATGAATTTGAATTTGATGTTCACCTTAAACTTTTATGATAAATATAGTTATATTAATTTTACTTTGTGTTTTCAATCTAAATAAAGTTATTGGTAAATCTCGAGGTCAACTAGTTCAAATTTTGTATCCAAAGGTTGTAAGTCATTTATACTTCTAATTCATTTTCTATGTTATTGAATGATCTAAATTCTTGACTATTTAGTTTGTCATTTTAGTGTAACCAGCAGCTAGATTCATGGGAATGTGGCTTCTATGTCATGTGTTGGATTAAGACCATCATTCGAGCTGTCATTACAGATGACTGGAATGAGGTAATGATGCATACCTTGAATACATTACAAATCAAATTCATCTTTAAACATATATGAAACCATAATGAATCTTTCTTCATTTTGCAGCACTTCAAGAGTACATCTCCTATACCAGAGGACACAATTAGGCAGATAAGGCAGGAGTGGACAACTTATCTTCTGCAAAGATGGAGCTAGGATCACTTATATTTCTTGTTGAACATTAGTTTAGTTTAAGTTTATATTTTGATAGTTTTGGTATTGGATTGTTTTTTTACATTAAGTAGAACTTTCTTTATATGAAATGCATATATATATATATATATATATATATATATATATATATATATATATATATATATATATATATATATATATATATATATATATATCTTATAGTATATTGTTCTGGGACAATTATCTGTTTTTCAAGTGTGGTTTTATTGCAAAAATAAATTAATTTTAAAAAAAACACCTAGTAGACGTCAGTTAATGAACTGCCCGACATCTATAGACGTTTGTCAATGCACAAACTAATGTCTAATGAGTTACAATGAACAAAACGTTTCAGGGCCTATCGACGTCGGATATGCCTACATCCGACGTCTCTATAGACGTTGGACATATCCAGTTCGACGTCTATATAGACGTCGGATATGCCACCTCTGACGTCTATATAGACGTTGGATATATCCAGTCCGACGTCTATATAGACGTCGGGTATACACTGCCCGACGTCTGATTAACGTCACCCACAAAGACGTCGGATACATATTCGACGTCAAAAGGCCAAAATAACAGACGTCTAAAGCCCTTTCTGCACTAGTGACAAGACTCTTATTGAAGCTTGAAGTGGAAGAAAGCCATAAGCTAAACATGTACAAGTATTTGGATTTATCTGCTACATACATGTTCCTGATCAAAGGAGGCACAAGCTTGAAGACAAGACTATACAAGGAATATCCTTAGGATATAGCACATAGTCAAAAGGCTATCGAGTCTACAACCTACAAACAAAAAAGCTTATCATTAGTTGAGATGTTGAAGTAGATGAAAATGCTTATTGGAATTAGGAAAAAGAAAAAGTTTTTAAAAGTAACATTTTAGTTTTAGTGCAACAATCTCAAGTAAATAATCTTTAGAAGTGGCCACATGGCACTCTAGGATTTGAGAGGTTTTGATTTATGAGTGGCCACTTGCCCTTCCACCATTGGAGAGGATTTGGACACTTGTCTCCATCCTAGAAGGCCTCAAAATTCGTCGAAGCCTTTTCCTTTAGTGTTTCCTTTTTCTTTTAGGGTTTTAGGAGACACCCTTGCCTATAAAGAAGTGCCTCCACCCTTGTAATAATCTTGGAAGTTTATTAATGTTATGTTGCCCAAATTTGGCCATACATTTCCTAGATCAAGATTATAGCAACCTAGAGGCCCCTCTAGTCACCTTCCTTCTTGAGTTGGTCTCACCTCTCTTGGAGCCACCAAACACTACACCACCACCACCATATCTCTTAGAGGTCATAGCTTCTACAGCATCCATACCTTAGTTCATCATCCTTGGTCCATTTACCACCACTTTTCCACATCATTCATCCAAGGAAACACCCTTCCATGCATATCTCCTAGCTTTAGCCCAACCTAGCATAAGAAGGTTGCTATCATGTGGTATGAAAAGCCTTGGTTCTTCAAGAGCTAAGTTGCCTTGGTCCCCTAACTATCTTTATTGTTTTTATGTGTTTTATGTGTTGTTCTTACTTGTCATAATCTTGTTATCATTTTTGTTATTTTTATGGTTCTACTCTGTAATGATTATGATAATGAGGGTGATGATAGCGATAGTGCTAATGAGGAGATGGACCAATGGTCTGTGTGTGATGTTCATGATCACATCGAGGATCGAGGAATTGAGGATAATGACGTTGACAACATTTAGAGGATTAATGATTAGTATGTTAATAATGATAAGGATGGGGTTGCATGTCTGTTATTATGTAGTGTTTATTTGATATTCGTATATAGTATTGCTATTGTTTATTTTAACGGTAGCTTATCTCATACTTGTTTGTTGTTGTTGTTTGTGATTGTCGCGATGATCGTATAATCGTTTATCCGTGAGCAGAGGATGTTGTAGATGTTCTAAATACATGATAGATGCGCGAGAGGACGGGAAAAACTTGGGGTTGTTTGAAGTTGGTTCTATTACAAACTTTTAGAATTATGTATTTGGATTATTATTTCCTTGGTTGTTTTTCATTAATTTCGGAACTATGTAATTGGACAATGCTTTTGGAACTATTTTGATTGATTTAATTATGAACATTTTAAATCTTGAGGTTTTATAAATACGTTTCTGAGCTATACAAATTATGAAATATTTTGATTTAATTACGACTTGTGACACCCTGAATTGGGATGTTACATTTTTTTGTATTAGAGCCTCATTTGTGAAAATCTTTTGAGGCTTGAGGGGAGTGAGCTCGTCTGACTTTTAATGTTTAACTCTGGTTGTTATAAGTGTGACATGATGTCAGTGCTTGAGGAAAATTAAATGTTAGTTGATTGCTTACAATGTTTTGTGCTATGATTGTCATGAATTTGATTTATGTTGTTGTGATGTGTTATTACTCCTAAAGGATTGGTTGCTACAACAATGAAGACCATATACGAAGTATAAACCTTTACTGGTTGCATGACTATCATAATATACGATGTTGGGTGACTATATCAGTGTTTTGTTGTAGGTTGAATTGTGTTATTGCGTAGTCAATTTGGATGTTATGGCAATTGTTATGCTTTGTTGAGACATAATATGTGGATAATTATTGGATTTCAAGTAATTCTTTTAGTGTCTAATGCTAGTTTCTAATTCTTAGTGTCACGGTTACAACATTGGTGTGTTTCTGACCTGTATTCTAGTTTGAGTATGTTAAAATGTCAGATTGTAGAGGCATGCTTGACAATTAGTATCATGTTGTGAAAATCTGAAATTTTCTTGAATGATTGAATGATAATTGTTTACGTTGGGATAACAAAATTCTACGTCTTGGATTGGAATACTATGATGCTATGCATATTGTTAACAAAGTCATATAAATGTGTAGTATGTGTCTACAGGTCTGATAGAACCTTGTTACATTTGGTTACCAGATAAATTGACAATAATTTTCTTGGTATATGCTTAAAAATTTGAGGTTTTCAATCTGTGCATAACTGGACTTACTTTTATGACATTTATTCCTTTGTTTTGGGCTGCATACTAGCTGATGAGGATAAGTGGGGGTTAAGTTCCATGAGATAAGTGTAAGGGGAGCTAACTCACCACTAAATTGTATGAATGTTATGCCATGTGATTTTTCTTTGTTATGAGCATGGTTATCAAACTCTCGAGTTAACTCGTAAACTCGTACGAGTTTACATTCCCAGACATGGCTTCCGAGTTAACTCAGAAGTAAACTCGTTTTCTGCGTAAACTCGATAGAATCGACTGTGAAATCGGTAGGATCGTGTAGAATCTCGAGTTTGGAGCGATTCTGCGAGTTTGAAAGGGGAAAATTAAGAAAAACAAGATCGTTTAGGGTTTAGGGTTTCATGACCTGATTGCCACTATCTCTCACGTCCCTCTGTCTCTCTCCATGGTCATCGCCATCACCTCCTCTCCTTCAGGTCGTCGTCGCGTGCGCTCGATCGCACTCCGTTCACGCTCCGTTCGTGGTTGTCGTCATGTCTATTTTACGCTCGCCCGCCTACTGTCATGCTCGCCACCATGCATACTAGTCTCGTCTCCTTCTCGCCTCCTTCCCACTGCTTCACTCAGCGTTGAGTGAAGTTATTTTTTTTAACAAAGTCGTAAGCTTAGCACTCTTTTGGTGTGTAATAGGTTAAAGAAATTGTTTTTCTAAACAATAAAACCTAAGTCCTTACCATTGCTACAATTCTTTTTTTTATTATATATTTAACGAAATGCATGAAAATTAATTACAATAATTCAAGTATTTATATTTTACAATATTTATTTTTATGAATAATATATTTATAAATTTTATTTATTTAAAATTATATAATTTGTACACTTATTTAAATTAAGATATTATTTATATAATTTTTTTCAAGCCAGAGTTTACTGGTAATGAGGTTGTTTTTTAGTCATGCAGCATACGTGACAGTGCTATTCTTCACCTACGGTTTGACTGCCAGAATAGTCTTTTTTTTTTTAAATCTTCTTGTAGCAACTTGGAGTGGTGCCAATCATTGCTAAACCACATGGTCTGCACTGAAATTCTGGTGTGGCAAGTTAGTTTTCTCTGCTTGTGTTTCCTTGGGCCATGCTGCCCTATGTTAAAGCAGGTCTGGCCATTCTTCGCTGTTGACAAAACGGTTTTTTTTAATAATTGACCATGCTTTTCTTCCCTATAAAGCCATAGTCCATCTGTGTATGACCGAATGAGAATAAACCAGAACTTATGTGCTTGTGCTGACCATGGTGTCTGCTTGTGTTGTCTTCACATAATAAACATGCTAACATTACTGCATATGTGTTGCTTTGTAGTGTGAGACCTGGCTGGTGTCCTGCATAATTCTTTCCCCAAAAATCCAGTAGCTAGTAGTAAAATGCACTAACTGTTTCATTGGACCGTGCCACTTTGTACCACTGAGACTTGGCCATACTTCTCTGCAATAAAACCAGGCTTTTATTAAGTCCATGACTGGTTTTCTTTGAAGTTGAAGCATGTTAACATCTTAGGTACAGTAGCAGACTTTTCCCCTCTGATGCTAATTATTTTTGGTGCAGTTTTAGTAGGCTTTCATTGTGAATTAAATAAACAGTCTAGCTTTTTAATTGGACATCACATTGGTGCTGTTCTGAATAAGAAAAACAGTTTGGCGTGTCTTTTATGCTGATTAGAGTGCATGAGATTGTAGTTTAGTAGGGGTCAATATGATTTGGTTGTCCTGAGTGTTTCTCACTGAAATGCATTTAGCTAGCGTTAATCGAAAGGTCCATATTTCCTGTAGCAAAACCACTTTTTCATTCAGCTTATACATTGTTTTCTCTAAAACTGACATCTAGAATGAGATTGGGTGCAGTAGCATATTTCAATTCTGGTTAACTCATTTTCAATGCTAAACTAATTATTGGTGTGACGGGACAGGTTCTCACATTGCATCTTTTTTTTGCACGTGGATATGGGTTATCAGGTAGACCATACTGCACTTTAATATGATTTTCTTTGGCTTGATCGATGCTAATTGCTCACGGTGAACTTTTTATATCATGATAGCCCTGCTCCACATTATTTTGGCTATTGGTTTGTTAAGTGTTGATTGAGGATAAACCTCATGGTGTGCATTGAAAACTGATCTCTCAGAGTTGTTTTTATAAATGCTCTTCCAAATTGGCCCAAAACATCCTTACAAACGCACATCCTAAGTAACAAAGACAAAGCTATTAAAAATACTTATAATTTGTACAAATACTAAGTCAAGAAACGGAACATTGTCTTTGTTTCTTTTTCTGTTTTCTATTATTACTTCTGTGTGGAGTCTTCTTCCACCTGAGCCAACTGATTTGGTTCTTTTCCTGGGTGGAGGACATGGTACTAAAGTAGTTTGATACTTTGAAAACTTTGTATACAATTTCTAACATGATGCAATTGGAGTAATGCACAACATTTCAATAAAAACCAATTATAAATCGGGTATAGAGGATCATATGATTTTAATTAATAAATATCAATCTGAGTTATTAGGGGAGGAAATCATAAATGGTATAATAAAAAAAGATAAAGTTCGAAGAAATGGAATATATATATATATATATATATATATATATATATATATATATATATATATATATATATATATATATATATATATATATATATATATATATATATATATATATAATGTGTGGAGGGGTGGACAAGTGAAATAACTCAAGTGTATTTGTTTTAAAATAAGTCATAGAGAGCTAGATAACCTTTTAATTTTATTGTCTCAAATTTTTAGAAATTTGTGCAAAAGAAAACTTGTCCAGCATATTCTATAATATCTACGCGGAATAAAGTGCAATCAAATTGATCTTCTGTCCCACAGAATATTTTCATATATATATAAATGACTGTTTAACTTTAAAAGTATTTTTACTTCAGAACATAATTAATTTATACAAACTTTATCAATTACGATAAAATATACTGGCCTTATCATGATTTTAAAAAACAAAATATTCCTATAAACTTTTTTATGTCGAATTTCAAAAGAAAAGTTTTCGTTGAATCAAAATGTGGTTTTTATGTAGTTGGTTTTCTAGAAAAAGAATGTGAAAAACAACTAATTGATATAAAAGAATGTTCTAAACTTTTAAAATATTTTAAAGTTTACAAATGTCCTATAATGTTTTGTTTTTGAAACATGATCTGAAAAAGTTGTGGAATTAATTGGAGTCAATATGACTAACGCATAGAAAAGTATCCTATTTGGAATTTGGGTTATAATTACAATATTTCGCAGTTTCACACTTCACTTTCAAGCTTAAGATCATTTTGGGACCATGTGTATCTTCACTAGCCAGCTGTTCCCACGTTAGGAAACATCCCAGTGCTGTTCCTACGTTATGCATTATAAATAAACAACGTTGAGTTGTGGAAACCCCAAAGAGAAAAGAGAGTGATCAAGGGAGCAAAGTAGGTGGTATAGTAGGAAAGTTCATCACATTACGGAGATGAAGAAGAAGATTAATGCCAGTGTGATTCCAGCTCCGAGGAAATCGGTGAAGAGAATGATGGTCGAAGCCATGGTTCGTTTTCTCTCACGTTTGTGCTTCGGTTCCGAACAAGACCCTCCGATGTTCATGGACAGAGCAACATGACGAATATCAAAAAACCCATCCAAGCAACCACATATCATATTTATGTGTTCTGGATCAGATCTTAAAAATTTAATCCTTAACCCTTTTAGAATATAATTCATTATCTAGCTATTGCATCATTAAGTTTAGTGTAAAACTTATAAGTTTTCTCTATTGTCGGCTAATTATTCCATTTTAATTCTTAAATGTTTTTCTTTTAATTCGGTGACAAGGTTTGCCGTGTGATTTAAATCCTTAAGTTTAATGTAAATGGTTAGTTTCCGTCAATTATTAACTTTTCTCGATTACGGTTTATTCTTGTGACAATTATGAGTTTTATCTATTATAAGACTAGTGAATAGTGTTCCATTATCTTTTCAAATATAATTATCTAGAATTAAGAGAAAACAAATTTAAATTCAACGATATATATATATATATATATATATATATATATATATATATATATATATATATATATATATATATATATATATATATATATATATATATCTCAAATTTAAGGTTGAATTGGATGTACTCACATGTCCATCTCATACGAGACTATCTAATTTCAATCTTGGGAAGTTGCCAATTGGTACCGAACTTCTTTTTAAATGAGTGAAGGCCGTTGGCTGAAGTCCCCGGACAAAGACAAATCCAGAAATGTTTAAATTGATTGACTTTGACAATTTTTATGTATATAGAATCACATAGAATTAAAGCATACATGAGTTTCATGAGGCTTTGCCCTAATGATTTTGTGTTCGTTTAGACTTTGGTGTTTACTTCTACAACAAGATCGTCAACCTAGATTAGATCAACCCCAAGATAAGGTTTGAGCTTGACTCCATCTATTTTGAAGAGATAAGAAGTGTTCTAACGGCATTCACTCAACATCAAAACTTCTAGAATGATAAACACACAGAAAAAGACATTCAAGTGAATTCATAGATCTTTAACAAGTGGAAAACGGTTTATAACTATTACTTCTTTTTATGTCTATATCTTTTTAAAAAGAACAAAAAGAACTGTAAATTGTCCAAACTTTTGACTGATTATTTTGTGCTCCAAAACTTTATAAGAACATTATTTGTGGCCATATTAGTAAACTAATTAAGAAAGTATAACTATTATATATCTTAAAAGTCACTCAAACCACAAAATCGTGGTTGATCACGTGTTTATATAAGTTAATAATGGTTTGTCAAAAAAATAATTAGTTAAGCCAAAATTTTCTTGTGGAAAGAATACTTAGCATTAGAAATGACTTATATTATAATAATACATGTTTGTACTTACAACATGAATCTTCTTTTTGGAATCTGAACTAAAATTAGTTTGTATGATCAGTAGTGAACCAATATGAAGATACAAAGTATCTTTTCATTCCTTCGATACTTTATACTTGTAATTGTTAAACTAGCTAAAGAATGAAGAAAAAAAAAAGTCAAAACCAAACCTACAAAAATGTTTTATAAACTGTTTAATATAGATTTATATCGTCTGACAATGTGTTCACAAAACATACTAGCAAAAAACTACAAAAATTTCAAATACAACTCAACCATTCTTTCTTGTGTTATTTCTTACGCTATAAGAAATCATGCATTTAACATTACCCAAAAGTCGACCTTTAAGAAGGGAAAACCAATACTAAATAATTTTCAATGTTCAATCTATGTTGTATGTGACTTTAAATCATGGATTGATGGAGATTGCTTTGAGGATGTTTATTCAACATAAGATGATTTTTCAATTGGGTTGATGAAGTTTGTTCAAAGGATAGACTCCATATGACCAATGATAGTAGCGAAAGCAAAATAGAAATGAAGAGATGAAGAAGATGTTGGTGTAATGTGGTCTTAGCAGATGTCCCTCTAGGAGGTTAGGCCAACCATGAAGGAGAATGTATGAAGCAGTCTAGAAGAAGACAATTTCATAAAGTGAGAACTCAAGAAGAGAAGTCTTGCCATTTTGACAAAAAGACATTCAAACAAATTCTAAGGATTACAAAATGGTGTGTCTCCTTTTATAGGTGAAGGAGAAGGCTAGAGTATATGGAGTATTTAGGAGCCTCTCCATCATTTAGTAAGGAGTCTCATCATTAAATGAGGAGTCTAAGCATTAAATGAAGAGCCTAAACATTAAATGTGAGGAGCCTTATGCTTTGTAACTAACTTAGTCAAAGCATTTAATGCAAAGGCTCCTTGGAACTAACTCCTTCCAAAACCCATTTTTAACCTATTTCTAACTCATTATAGGTGCTAACTTCTAACTAAGGACCTAATGATGCACTAGCTCTCTCTTAAAGCCATTAAACCTTTTAAACAACTAAACAAAGTGTATTGGCCAAATACAAGGCCTAAAAAATGAGCTATATTACATATTTACAAAAAAGTATTTTAAGATAAAGAAGAAAACTAAAATGTGACCCTCCACAAGAGTAGAATCCTTAAAGCTCCATCCTCTTCCATCTTCTTTGGTCATGGCTCTTTAAGAGAGGTCCAATGTCTTCTAAGGCTTAAGGAAACGCAAGAACAAAAAACTAATACTCTCAAGTTTCACTATTGTATTGCTTACTGTCGTAAGAGAAAAGAGAGAAATATTTGCGAGTGTTTAGACTGCTTTGTATTGTAATCACATCCTCCCTAGGACAGTCATAGTCTGAACAACTTGTAAAAAATCGTTGATTGTCATTCTGAAGTGAATTAAAATACTTATAACTTAACTCAATTTGAGTTGAGAAATCTTAGCAAGGCTGCTAAGTAGCATGAGTGGTTCGAATACTCAAAGGAAATCTCGGCTAGGGTTGTTGAGTACTAGGAGTGGTGCTAATACTCAGGTACCAAGAGTGGTGCTAATATTCAAAGACCATGAGTTGTACGAATACTCATTTGTAATTGTGTGAAGATTATAGTGGAACCTTCTATAGAGGAGACTGAATGTAGCTTAGTTGGGGTGAACCAGTATAAAATTACTTGTCAATTATCTCTTCGCTTATTTAAACGATCCTCTTACATAAATATGTAGTTGTGCTTTACTTTCAAAACACAAGAATCTTTCAAGCCAAACGATTATTTTTCATAAAGGAAACTCTTACAAAACACTCCAGGATATATTCTGAATAACACAAAAAACAACTGCTATCGTTTATTCATATTCATCAAGTCAAGCATCTAAGCTTTCAAAAGAAATTTTCAAAGCTCGATAATGTGCTATATCAGAAAGATTGAAATTTTTTTTCCATTAACACTATTTAATCTCGTCTTCTAGTATTTTGCACGTACTTCAATAGGTATCAGAGCTAAACTCACAGGGTTAGTTCTCAATAGGACTTGAGGAAATGATCCTGAAGAATGGAAAACGATCCATTAACATTATTTCGTTTTTAATTTGTTTTCTGAGCTGTTGGGTCAGACTTTGAATTTTGGGCCTATTTTTAGTGAATTATTGAAAGGCCCAAAGAGGGGCTGACTTGGTCTTGTTGCCTAGGGTTTTGTACCCATGCAGCAGCCACCCATAGGAACTAACTTATTCCATTATATTCCATGGCATTATGCTGAACATGAACAATTTTCTCTATTTAAGGTTTTTCGTTTTCTTTCGCCCATTTTCTATTTCATTTTGATTTCTATTTTGCATTTACTATTCTAGTGTCCTTTTCGATTTCCAGTTTAATTTTGTCCCAATTTACACTCGTTTGCCTCTACTTGTGTTTCTATTTTGATTGCAGTTTCGTTTTCTAGTATTGCTTCATTTTTTAGTTGCATTCTGACATTCCAATTTCAGTCTTAATTTCGTTCTTGCCTCTACTGTTAAGGTTGCAATTCGTTTTCACTGTCTTCAAGTCGTTTTTATGGAAGGTTTAATTTGTGTGGTTGGAAACGAAGATTGCATTGTTTTCCTTGAGATTTTTGAGTTGTCATTTTGATTTTGTTGTCGTTGCCCTGCATGATGCTTAATGTTTAGTCTAAGTTAATTACGCTGTTGATTTCAATTCACAAATTTGTTCAAAAACCACCCTACTACGTGTTTGATCCTTTGACTGAACCAAATATTGGTCCTTGAGAGATGACCTAGGAGTCATTCCCTAGTTACTGCATTTAATCTGCATTTAATCTGCATTTAATCTGCACAATTAATTACAATCAATTTGATTCGAGCGCGACATCGATGATCAAATTTGGCGTCGTTGCCGGGGACCAACGATTCTGTCTTAGGTTCTGTTTTGTGTTAGTGTAATGTGTTCTATTTTGTTTGTGTTGGTTGATTGTTTTTTTTTTGTTGCATGTTACAAGCCAGAATTAGGAGAATTAGTGCTATTTGGCATGTTGTTTGCACAAAACCATTCAAAACCATCAAAAACCACCTTCAAAACCATTATGAATAGTGTCATGAATAGTGCCTAGTTTTCCTAATTAATTGACATTTTTTATTTTGGTAGCTAGAGGTGTTATTTTTCTTTGGAATTTTTTGTGATCACTTCTTTTTGTCCATATTTTGTTAGATAAATCCCAAAAGCACATATGGTAGTCCCAACTCTGAGTTACAAAAATTTTTGAAAACAAGATTTGTCAAAACTTCAAAGAGTCGTAACTTTTGATCATTTTATCAGAATTGGACATATCATTTATGCATTTTGGGTAGAAAAAAACATCTATCAAACTCAAATCTCCGAAAAGAGGTCATTTTCTATTTATTTTTTATTTTTGAAGTTGTATTTCCCCATTTGTCTAGAAGCTAGAAGCAAAGGTGTAGCAGATTGAATGAAGAATGATATGGTTGAAGGTGCAATTGAAGGAACTATGGTATGCGTAATGCCTCAAGCTTGGACGATCTATCCACTAAGAAAGGAAGCTAGAGGAGAAGTCGAAGAACTATGAAAAAAGGAGACTCTTAAGCAAAGCATGGCTGGAAGCAATTCTTCAACATTTCATTACTTAAATCAAAAGTAATTACAATAGAGAGAAGCTCTCTTATTTATATGGAAGGGAAGCCTTCTAATTTGCCTAGACTTTCCCTCCTAAATTCGAATAAAAGCCAGCTGGAAAGGCCAATTGTAGAGGTCACATTTCTCTTGCAAAGTCACAAGGAAAATGGAACAAAAACCTGTAGCTCACATCAAGCGCGCTGAGCACCCAGAAGTTGTTGTTGAGCGGTAGAAGCTCTCGGCCAGCTTGATTATTAGACCAATAAGCTTGGTTGGATAGTCCATAGGCTTGGTGAACATGTCCTGGAGTTTATTGGATCCTAAAATAAATATATATATAAAGGTTTTAAGAGAAAAGAAGGAAGAACTAATAATCAATCTTCAATAGAGGCAAAGTCGTAATCCTTTGTCCTCTTGTATCCTTCTTGACATGGCTCTTGTTAGAGGTCCTATGCTTCTTGTAGATGGTCTTCCATCATGTTGGCTTGTTGTTGAGCACGCAGGGCCTTAAGTTCGGTATCATATTGTCTACGTTGTTCATTGTGTTGTTGTATTGTATATTATGAACATTTGCATTTATTGGTGGAGGGTTCGCCACCTGGTTGACTTTCATTTCATTAAAGAATTGGGTGAACCTTTGGGTGGTGACCGTAGGGAGAGGCTAGGGAAACGTTTTGTTGTTCATAATGGAATTCCTTGCTGCTTAGAGGGGGCAGATGATAATGCTAATTCTTACCATTATCTAAACATCATTTTAATAGCAAAATCAGTTCCTTTCTAGCTTGTAATTTGCTTAATCCTCTTCTTTTGTCTTGTTTTATAAATAAATGTATTTTAAGCTACATTGATGTAAATTCATCACTAATCCCATTATTTTAGCCTCTTAATAATACCGTTCGGTCTCTTATATTCGCTTCAGTTTTCATGTCCACATTTACTTCAATGTTTTTAATTCTGTTTGGTTGTGTTAATATCGTTTTAATGTTAGCTTAAATTTGTTTGGTTGGTCATTAGCGAAAGTGCATTGTTTCCTTGAGATTTCTAAGCTGGAAGTGTGCAATTTGCTGCTCTGCTTGGCATTCTATTAGATCTGATTGTGTTCTTGCAAAGGGTATACGCTTAGTTGTCCAATTGATTATTGAATATTCGCTTAGTTGATCAATCTGTATGGAATACATTGGATGGAATAGGTGTGTTGCGTTCGCTTAGTTCGCAATTACGATAGCATGATTGGTCTTCGCTTAGTTGGTTCATTCATGTTGGATTAGAGGATAGAATAGTTTATTCATGCATTTATGCACTTTAATTGTCATTCTGCTGCTCTAATTTGGATCAATATTCAATCTGTTTTGTGCTTGTGATTGGGTATATGCTTAGTTGCATAGTTGGTGTTTAATCTTCGCTTAGTTGATTGGGTTGTATGGTACAATCGTTGATTGGATTTGTGCATTGCATTCGCTTTGTTTGTAATTTTGAAGACCATATTAGCCTTCGCTTAGTTGGGTAATTTGTGTTGGATTTGGATTAAAGTAGTGGGTAATTGTTGTTAATCTGTGATTGGAAGCATGTAATCGAGCTAGTGATCAACCGTTTTAAATCTGTGTTTACATTCGTGTTTTAATTTAGTTCAATTGCATTCACAAACTCTTCAGCAAACCTTCCCCCACTACGTGTTTGACCTTTTGACTGAACCACATTTGGTCCTTGAGAGACGACCTAAGAGTCACTTCCTAGTATTATACTACACTTAATTGAGCATTAAATTTGTATCGGGTGCGACGGCATCAGTGAATATGAGTGATTATTGAGTATTCCTTAGAGAATACTAGTTGTATTTATAAGATCAACATGGGCCATGGACATATGTTTTCATTGGAATAATACTTACCTCAAACATATAGTAACAATATAGTTAATATGATACCTTATCGTAAATAATAATCATAATACTAAACTATCGAGATTAGTTATGATGTGTATATTATTCCAATAAACATAGGTTTAGTCTACACCATAATGAAGATGCTTAATGGATCTTATTAGGTTGTGTTTTTTAGTATTACCAATTGGACCGGGTAAAAAGAAGCTCTAATTAGATACTTCGGATAAATCTTCATAATATTTTTTTTTACATCGAAGAGCTTAAATACAACTCAACAACAATGTAATTTTGATAAGTGCTCGCCACAACAAAGCTCAAAACATGAATATGCTTCATCTAAAAGACGGCAAACTGTGTAAAAGAGAAGATCATGTAAAAGAGAAAACCATGTAAACCAAAGTTTTGGTTTGACATTGCAATTTTCAGTTTGTCCGATAACTAAAATTAATTTTCACTCCCATTGTTTCGTCAGTCCATTGTTCCTTCGTCGTAATCCTAGTGTTGCATTGTTTCTTCCTCCACTACCTTTCTGATCTCTTTGGCCCAATCGTCATTCATCCACCCGTATTATAGCCCTTTTGTATTTCATTCACCTTCTTCCTCTTTCCTTCCGTTCCCACCTCTTTATTTTCAAAAATTACTACTAATTACTCAGCAATGGATCAAGAAACGAGTCACCCCCTCCATCACTTCGAAAAATTGTTTTCAACAACTATGACAAAGGTGTAAGTAATGACCGAATTTCCTAATGAAACTTCTTTTTCGGAATTCTATGTTGTACGGATTATTTCGTTTGTTGTATTTACATCGGGGAAGGATTTTTATTAGTCAATAGTAATCAAAATGAAAATTTAAAATTCCTCTTAGGACTCCATTTACAACGTAAATACAATCTTAACGTGTCCCTGTCTTAAGTATTTAAGATAATTATCAAATGTCAAATAATGTTTCAAATTTTAACGTGTCAAAATAAATAATCGAACGCCCTCATTGATTAAAAGTTACTCTAACTTTCCCTCTCTAAAGTTATCAGAAACCAAATAACGCAAGCATATGGTATTTATGAATTCAAGGCAATATATTGCTCTACAAGAATTACATCTAGTAATTTCTATCTACCAAGTAAATCAAGAGACACTGTGCTACGGCAAAAATTAAGATTTACAGAAATATTATTGAAGAAAACATAACTAACAGATGATCATCAAGGATGTTAGATGAAAGAAATACAGCTATGTGCCTATAATGTTTCCCAATAGATTCTGTAAGAGGAATTGTTACTGATAAATTTTTCCTGTCCAAGGAAGAGTTGTTACTGATAAATTAATCCAACACCTTTACATGGGACCAAGATCAAGGAATCCAAAAGTGTGTGATATTGTTTTGTAAGCAGCAGGAGAGATGAATCCTGAAAACAGATGTGGCAAACAACGATGCTTTCTTCAACTCCTCAGCACTGAAATGTAGAGTTAGAGAGAGATAGCTAACTATAATTATTAGACATTTCCATCAGATGTAGGAAGACCATGATTTTCCATGGTGGAGGAAGAAGAAGGGGTGACAGAATTTGTGCCTTTGGAGGGAGAAGAAGAAGGAGAAGGCAGCTTCTTTGGCAACATCTGTTCCCAGTATTCTTTAGGTAATCTTGATCCTTCTGAGAGAAGAACAATGGCAAGAAGAGTGAAAAGCAAGCACTGGTGCTTCCAAGAAGCTTTCATGATTGTGTGTGTAGTGTCAGTCTGAGTGAGCAATGCAATGAGCCCTCCCCTTTGGCTATGAAGGTAGCAGCTTTAGAGAGGTTGTGGTAGCAGACATGTTCAGTAATGTAGGGAGCCAGCCAACTTGTTTGTTTGGGAAAGGGTGTGTAAATGGCAGACAAGGTAGGTTTTTGATAATCCAAAGTTGTTAAGTAGCCCATGTTGTTGATCTCATTGTCCTATACAATAATAGAATCCTACTGCGCATGTGTGTGGAATATGAAAAATGGTAAAATATTCAATCCTCTTTACGAGTTGGATATTAATATTTAATTATCATTATGCTTTTGTTACCTATATATCTTTGTTATTGTCAGACTTTTTCTAATTGTATAATTAGCAGTGTCACCTAAGGCGAAGCTGTATAAACTAGCAATTGTTGCATGTTTGGAAGGCTTTCTCCCTAACTTTTCCTTTACTTGCAATCCGATTGAAATCCTATGTCACTGACTGATCAGATGAATTTAAACTATATATAAATTCACGTAAATTTTTACAAATTGGTTTTATAAAATTAAAAATTAAACTTAAAATTCATTTCAAATTAACGTAAAACTTTTACAAACATATTTTATAAAATTAAAAATTAAACTTAAAATTTATTTTTGAAGAAGTATTATAATAATATTTATTGTTTAGTAGATTTTTTTCATCCATTGTCAAATTAGTATCAAATTACTCATAAATATCTAATTACTATCAAATTATTCATACATATCTAATCAATATGCAAAAGGTATATTAAAAATTTTACTTTATGCTAAAGAACATTTATAATGGATATATATAAAGATTTGTTTTCCCTTCATAGATAATCATATATGCTTCTGGAAATTTATTTTACACCTTATTTTGTGTTTATTGATAAGAATTATGGAGGGTTTATGAAACCAAAACGGCATTTGTGAGCTTGAAAATTTCTTAGGACATTAAATATTTATGGATACAATAATGAACAATGATGCGTTGATGGTGGTAACTTTAAAAACACATTTTTGTCACTAATTAAAGTTTCATCATCGAAGCATTTTCTAATTATAGGCCAAAGTGTGTGTCTAGTATTATTATTCACAAAATTCAATCATGCAAACATGAGGATCTTTCTTCGGCAGCTTCATATAGCTCAAAAGCTAAAAGTCTCAGAAAAAGAAGCATTTGATTGAGTCCACCCAAATGAAAAACATCTTTATATTTTGTATGTTGTTTACCCAACAAAGGAGTGTATTAACTATATGAAGATACTGAGCCACCCATGGTGTCAGTGAAAAAGTGGATATTCTTTAAGATTTCAGATAGGTATCCCTCTGATCTTTTGAAAAACTTGGGAGTGAAAACATGAGCTTATAAATGATTGTTAAATTTGATAGAAACAATAACAATAGTTTGAATGTTATTCAAGTATTAATTATTTTTTAAACCTTGCAATGTTATCATGCAAAATGTAACAATTTTGTTTGTTGGAAACTTTATTGCATAGAAAACTATGATTGAAAGATTGTCGGGTTAAAGCCACACTAATAATTACTTGCGCAGTTGGAAGGTTCACTTTCTTTCTCAAACTGTTTCTTTGTCTCCCTCACTTAACAGACCTGTCTTAGCAATGGATTTGGACATAATATGATCACACATTTTAAATTGAGTTTTCTTCAAAGAGAATGAGATCAATAACAATCTCCTTTATTAGCAAAGTTTTATTAAATTGAAGTTTGGTTTCAAATCATATTGCGAAAAATTGAGAAAAGAGTTTTTGAAAATTTCTAAATCAAAAAGGAGTTGTGGAGAATAATTTCGAATTTGTAGATAGTTAATTATGCATCAACAGTGTAGAAATATGTCCTATTAAGTAAGAAATATAAACAAACTCAAAACTTTTACAATAGTATTATAAAATGTTATATAATTAATGACTTTTATTATAAGATAAAGTGAAATAAATTAATATTTTTACGTTAATAATAGAAAAAAATTAGTGTTTAAAATGTTTTCTTCTGTTTGAATCTTTGTGACATATATAGCTGTCTCACGACAACATCAACACTACATCCTCACAAGGAAGATACATTCTACCTTCCTATCATGTTTTCCATATCCACTTACAGACACATTGGCCTCAATCAGTATAGGTATTTTTGTGCACAACATTACAGACCACAAAAGCAAAGAAAAGTGAAAATCCAACACATCATCAAAACAAAGGATGCAAATCTAAGTTTTCTGACACATGAAAACTCTAAATTCAGTGACAGAAACATAAGCAAAATGTTGAACATGTATTGCAAGATGGTAGATAACCTGAACCAACATGAAAATGTATCCAATAGCTATAGTAAGAACATGGAAACCTTTTGATTTTACAATGACCTTAGTGTCACGAGAAAGTGAAAGTTGGTGTACAAGTGATGTTAAGTATCACTTTGAATTAGGTTGTTTAGTTGGATTTTTAATTATGTGTTTAAAAAGTCTAAATTAGTTAAATTCATTGTCTCACTTAATCTAAGTAGATAATGATCTTTTAGGCCAAGAGAGAATGTAAATTTTGTACATTTTAGAAGAGTAAAACAAGAGAAATAATTCGCATATTCATTAAAGTGTCTTAGTATTATTACAATTCTAACAAGTTCACAGTTGAATGGGACTGAAATTTTAACATTAGGTTCCCAATGTATGGTTCTTTCATTTTGATCATTTAGATCCTTAATTAGAAGTCTATAGTTGAAGATATGCTTTGATGTATTGATTGGTTGTAGACAATTGGGTGGTTGATTACATTGATATTTCATCTTAACGAAGCTTGATTAATTGACTTGTACCTATGGATTTTACTTCTCACATTGAGAGGGTTTTCTCACAATAAAACAATTGGTGTCTTGTTTATGTGATTATTATTTCTTTAGTGTTGTTGCTCTTCTTTCAAGTTCAGGATAATTTATTTTAGCTAGATACTTTGGTTATTTTTGTTATTCTTTTACTTGTTTGAATAATGAAGACAAATACAAGATGGTGGTTTTAAATGATAAAAAGACTTGTTATTTGTAAAGAAATTACTCTTTCCCCTCTTTGATACGTAGAAGAAAAAGACATAGTTAAGAAGGTCATAAAGAAGAAGAATATAAATAGTTAAAAGGGTCACAAGTTAGTCTTAACCACTATATCCTATCCAAAGAAGACATACTCAATACAAGATGTACTGTTTTTTAAAACAATTATTCTCTCATAGTTAAGAGGGTAGTTAAGAGTGTCACAAAGAAAAAGAAGAATACATAGTTAAGAGGGTCACAAGTTAGTCTTAACTATTGTACCCTATCCAAAGAAGACATACTCGATAGAAGATATATTGTTTTTGAAAACAAATATTCTCTCATAGTTAAGAGGGTCATAAATTAGTCTTAACCACTATATTATATCCAAAATCTTATAAACTTCAATAAATTAATAAATAATTAATCAAATTAAAAGTCAATTGTTCTCTCATAATTAAGAGAGTCACATACAAATAGTCTTAACCACTGTACCATATCCAAAATCTTATAAACTTCAATAAATTAAGGAAACTATAGTATAATAATCAAATTGAAAGTCTATTCATAACTTGTAAGTGGTCAATTGTTTTATTTAAAGTTTTAATTTGTTCACAACTGTCAATTTCGTAGTATTTGTTGATATTGAGAAAATTATAAACAACTGTAGCTTATAAAAAACAATTTCGAGTCTATTAGGGCACAAAAACTTTGATATCATGGCTAATGTATAGTTTTTAACCATTTAGTAAAACTTTCATCGTAATTAGTCTATTATGAATTTACTTGTACTTACGAAAATTCTTATATTGCACTTGATTGACCTTTCAAGTGACACGTCATGAAGATTTTAAAATTGCTGGCGTTGTCTTAGGTCTTGTAGAATTAATTTTAAGTAAATTACAAAGGACGCATTTGTCATGTTAGTTTGAATAAAATCAAGTTTGAAATCTGTTTAACCTCGATAACTTTGGTGGTTAACAACAATATGATTAAATTTTTAACCCATGTATTAAGAAGTTTAAATCATCATTAACACCTCTGGAATACCCTAACTTCAGAATAATGTAACTTACTATTTCGATCCCATCCCTCAATTATTTATAGACTTGATCAAATATGGTGCTTAGCCTTTCCGGACAAGTTTAACATTGTTTAACCAAAAGAAAATTTGAATGAATTGAAAACATGAGCTAACAATCAATATGAGCAGTATTCAAGAATATATGCTAACAATGAACTGATTACAGAGGCTACATGAATGGGAAAATCATACCCAAATAACTGAAGACCGCTAAAATGGGTCATTAGAGTGATCAGAAGCAAAACCTGATTCGTAGCATTCATAAGTTGAACCAATGCAAATACAAACAAAAACTCTCAAAATGGCCTACTACTGGGTTTAGAAGAGGTTTTGGATTTTGCAAAGTCCAGTAGATCTTTAAAAAGGACACCTTCTGGCTTCTCTTGTTTGGTTGGAGTAGACGAATACATAGATAGATTCTGGGTTTGTTCCAACAAGTTGTCATTTGAGGAACTGGAACCAAAACTCAAAGGAGACACACCTTGTTGCTCAGAAAACTGTTGTCTCGGATAAAACATTGAAGGGGGTTGTGGAATGGAGCCAGAAGATTGTGTTTCCCGAGGAGTTGGTGTAAGGATTTCCAAGGATTTATTGATGACAGATACTTCATCAAACACGGGCTGCTTGCTTAAAACTGGTGATGAGGTACTTGAGGAACAAGGCGGAGAGGAAGGCGGAGAGGAAGACAGTGTTCTAGTGGCTGAGGCAGGATTATTGGAACTAGAATGAAGGGGCTCGACATGTGAAGTTGGTTCAGAAAGTTCATGGGATCCTTCTATTTTGTACACATCCCCACTGAGAAAATCAATCATACCAGTATTAGAGTACACTGGCTGCTTTGGTGGCGGTGGTGGGGGAAGAATTGGGTTTACTCTCACTGGTTGTACATTGTTATTGACTTGTTTCTGTCTCTGTGCATTGATACCACGTGATGACCTGCACTCAAGGTAATATAAACTCCTAATTACTTACTAAATGAAGAAGAAATATCTATCAACCAGTGTATCAACTGTAAAATGAGTCATGCTTTAGAGATGTAACCAACATGCTCTCATATAACAGACATAATCCACTACGAGAAACTAACTTGCAACGAGTTCAATATAATACTGCAATTTAACCTATGGGCTAGTTGGGCAAAATCATCGTCTGACTCTTCTTCCTCTTCATTCTTTACATTTACAGGTGGCAGAACTGGTGTTTCTACTCCTCTTGTGACTGTAACAGGAGTTGCTTTTACAATATTGTCATGTTGACTAAGCACTCGCTGAAGACTGTCATTCAATGCCAACCCCTGACATAAAAGTTGCTCATCCCTGAAAAGAATCAAACATTACAGTCATTCTTGTTACATCTTGTTAATTACAGTAACAAAAATGGAATTTGTCATCTTAATCAATATTCTTACATAGTCTCATTCACAAGAAGCATGACAAGCTTTTGGTAAGAACGACATTGGTCAACAAGGTCAACAATCACCTCCTGCTTGACAACCTGCATATTTTGTCACGAATTTTAAGAAAGAAATTAATGTTGATTACTTGTTATGATAGCTTTTTACTAGACAATAAGCTAAATTGAGAAATAAAAAGATTATATTTTTGAAAATAAATAAAAATTAAATTTCATAAATATTCACTATATTTCGAGAAGTCATTTAAATAAGATGACTTGTCTAAATGAAAAAAACATATCCACAACAAATTATTTAAAAAATGAATAGAAGTACTAAAAAAGTTTAATAAGAATTAATTATATAAAAAAATTAAATTACAATTACGTAATACATTTTTTTCAGAAAACAGAAACATCCCTTATATAATATAACTTATGTAATTATACCCTTCTACATATCATTTTACATTACCAATTAGTTTATCAGTAATTTTACAAAACACTTTTAATCCAAGCAGCTAGTTTATGAACTTATTTATTAGTAAGAAGTTTATCAGCTAGTAGCCAACTTATCAGTTACTAGTCACCTTTTAGTTAGTTTTGACAAACAACCTTAAATAACAACTTCAAAATTTAAAAATATGTTTTTTATAAACAATCATAACTGAATAGAGATAATGTAGCTAATCAGATAGTAGACAAAGGACAACAACATAAAACGTTACACGACCTCAGGACTTTTAGGATCCAAGGCACTAAGCATTTCACTCAATACATCTGCTAGTCCTTGAGCATTCTGAATCTCTGGCAAACTGATAACAAGAAAGTTCAGGGGATAAACACCAATACAACTTAAGAAAGTGAACATTCATGCAGTTAGATGGTAGTCTACATTTTTATAAAATAAAATAAAATAATTTCCTCCAAAGGTCACTTGTGAGAAATGGGCAGAAGTTGCCAATGGAAGAATTTCATAATGGTGAAAATTTCATTATCAGGCAGAAATGATCCAAAAGTAGTTTTGTTCAGAGTTATGAGAAATTTCGTTTTTTTTTTTTTAATTTTAAAACCATGACCATAATCCAGAACTTAAGGGTACAAAAAGTAAAAACAGCAGGAAAGGAGCGAAAGAAGGTAAAATGACATTGAAAATATTCTGTTAATGATATGTTATGATGTGATACAAAATACAAAGAACTAACCTCAATTTATAGTACAGTAATACTACATTGTTAATCCCAATTAAATATTAAAATAAATCATGAAATATAAGAAAATATGGGAACAACTCAAAGTGAACCTCCAAAAATATGGTAGAGTATTTAATTTTCTAATTCTAAGATATAATATTGTGAGCCATTTTCTCGATATGCTAAAACCTTTAGAATAACATTGGGTTTATAAGGGTGGAGAAACAAACTTCCTAAATCTCATACACGATGTGCAATGACTAAAATTATAAGCCATGAAAAAAAAAGTTCTACAACAGTAAAAAAAGATGCAGTTAAAGAGTACCTAAGGCCAGATGCATCAGACTGAATAGAAGCCTGAATAGCAGCAGCGTCATATTCTGCAGCAGCAATATGAGAACCTGACTGGCTTTGGGGAGGCGTGAAGAAAGGAACACTATTTTCTTCTCGTGGGGGAAATTCAACACCAGCAGACTGCCAGTTATTTAAGAAGAAGTACATAGAAGAAATAAAATATCAATGTTTTATGAAGAAATTTCAACAATACAACAACTTAGTAAAAATATTCTTGGAAGAGCGTGACTGATGACATTTGGAAAACCAACTGACACATGTGATAGAGAGATACAGAGAAAGTTGTTGAATGATTGACAAATCTCAAAAGCATGTTCCAGACAGGTGTAAAAAATTAATAGTCCAAATAAAACATTATCATTTATAACAATAGGAGTGTGTATCAATAGAAAATTAAAAATGTCAATATATATCAGTTTATAATAGTAATGTCACTTGGAAAAAGTAGAATAACACTTGAAATGTCGAAATTTACAAGAGCAATCACCTTTAATTCATTATATGTTGCATGGTATTGGGGATACCTTCCATTTGGTCCACCAAAAGCTTCTTGCCATGTATCAATCAAAGTCAATATCTTTTCCCTCACACTTAAGTCCGGCTGTACAATAGAATTAAAAGAACGCAACACTTGATGAGAGAATTTTCCCTTTCAAACATAACCGTTTCAGAAATTATAGTAAATTATAAAAGAAATATGCAAAATATAGTTGGCACTTGGCGCATCCAAGTCAAGATGTAAACTAAGCTGATCAGTGTTCAAAAACTCATTGAAGTCGGTTGTGGGTACATTATAGGTAAGTAACCCCTGCAAGGCTCATTGAACCCAGGCATTACTGTGACTCTAGGATGAGACTGTGGCCCTAACCCTAAAACTTTCTCTAAAGAATAACAGTAAAAGAAATCTTCGGTATCAAAAGTCCAAAAATACCTTCTTCTTCACTATTTTAACCATGTCATGTAAGATATCCCGCTCAATGATCTGAAACACACTGTCACCACAATTTTTACTAAGGGTTTCCAGAGCCTACATAAAATATTTGAATACAAAAATATTCATGTCAGGTAATCATAGTTTTTTATGTTATCACCATTTGGAGGCAATTTAATTATAATATCTTTCATGCAGACAATGTCTGAGGACTTTTACATAATTTACACCATTTGCAAAATTTTAGTAAAATAGAATATAACTTAATTCATCATATCAAATTGAATGAAATGCTTGATAATTTTGTAGTTAAAGAAAGTACTGACGAAAAAGGAAAGTTGTATTTTGAAAAATACTGACAAAAAGAGCCAGAAGTTGTATTTTCGGATTTTTACTGCTCAATCGCTTCTTAAGTATCTTTATTGCATCCTTTGCTTGCCTGCAAATTCAATCAGTTCACCAACAAAGATGAGGAAAATGCTATGGAATCCCCATAAGAAAAAATAAAAATAAGGGTTGAAGCAATTTTATACTTGAGATCATAATCTAAAAAAGGAAATAAACTCAAAATAATTTTATTCCGCTTTGAGTCCTCCTATTCCTAATGAAATTCCAGTCCAGGATCCATATTCAACAGATATTATACTGAAGGTCGTGTTTGATCCTTTCTGACATCATCTTTAGCACCCGATCTAGTTGTCCCTTGAAAATAATTGGTCTATTGTTATTCAAAAAGGAATATGATCTACTTGTAACCCGTCTCCAGACTATACAAGCCTTATTTATAATTCGTTTTCCACCAAACTTTAGATACTTGTTTGTTTTTGTTATCTTCTATTCCTATACCTAAGCCTTTAGGGGAAGCTTTATCTCACCTAGACTGTTGGGAGTTGATTCCACTTATAATTATTCAAAACTGGACTCTGTTTCAGCTTAACATCATAAATGTATTTCTACATGGTGATCTAGATGAAGAACCTTAGATGGAGCAACATTCTAAATTTGTCATTTGGGTTGAGTCATCTCATATTGTTGGCAAACTCATACTTCTTGGGTATTGAGGTAGCACAATCTAACGATGGTAATGTTATATCTCAAAAGAAGTATGCATTGGATATTTTGGAAGAAAGTAGGTTGATGAATTCAAAACTTGTTGAAACATCCATGGATCTTAATACCAAACTCCTACCAAATTAGGGGAAGCCTATTTCAAATCCTAAGCAATATAGAATATTGGTTGAGAAATTAAATTACCTTATAGTTAATCGTCCTAACATTCCCTTTGTAATTAGTGTGGTGAGCTAATTTCTCAATTCCCCATGTGAAGATAATTGGAATGCAATCATCAGTATATTAAAGTACATTAAAAGATCTTGTGGAAAAGGTTTGTTATGTGGTTCTAATAACCATACAAAAGTTGCCTGTTATTCAGATATTGATTGGGCAAGATCTCCTTCTAATAGAAGATATACCTCCGGGTATTGTCTCTGTTAGGATATGTAATGTGTATGTTAGGAGGAAACATATAGAGAAGTAGTTGTTAGTTGGGTTGTTAGGTTAGGTGAGACTTTCTATATATAGTTGGGGGGTCTTTGTATGCAGACGGATGTTTTTGATAGTTTGGAGAAGGGTTGATAGGATCTTTGGCATCCTGTATGAAGGGAACATTGTCCCTTGGCTGCTCTCGTACTATATTTGTGCCAAGAATCAATAATAATAGTTTTACACAATGAGCATAGGTGGTTGCAGTGGGTTTTTCCATGTTTTCTTTATCTAGGAACCTAAAAATTGGTCCGACCTGCCAGATCAAGAAGGTGTGGAAGCATGGAAGGAAGAGTCGGTGCTTTGGAAAGATTGGCCAACAAACAGGGAAGAGCTATAACTGAAATAAGAGACACTATGCAAGAACTCAGGGAGAGCTTCCAAGAAATGAAAGATATGTTGCGGAAGTCAAGAACCCATGAAAGGGGATCCGAAGGTAGTCAAAGTTCGGTTAGTGGAGAAAGAAAAGGAATGAAGAAGGTAAAGATGGGTATGGATGCTGAGGAAGATAATCTGCAAGACATCAAGAAAGAAACTCTCATATGGAGGGCAAAATTCAATCAATAGGGAGAAGAAAAGAAAAGAGGATGCCATGGACAATAATGGAAGTAGGAAGGGTGAGGAAGAACCACTGTTCCCGTGGGTTGGAGGAGAGTTGTCCACATTTGAAAGGAATGGCACCCAAGGTCAAACAACAAGGGCAACAAATGTTCTTGAAGTTCATAACAACAAAGGATCAACAAAAGTACACCTAACCGTCAATAACAAGGAAGAAAATGCAGTCCAAGGGTTCAAGACCTGGCAATAAACAACTCAACTAAGGATAGTTGAAGGGGACAGGAGAAGCATGTTATTTGAGAGTTTGGCAACAGTAACACATGTGAGAGTGTGACAGCAGATGGAAGTAACACTACTAATTAGCAAATTTTGTGGGATCTTCATTTCATTTTCCTGGAACTAGATTTAGTAATGATATGTGGTTGAAGAAAGATTTTCGTTTTCAACCACTCTTTAGTTATATTGTTAAATCAAGTTTTGTTGGTCCCTTAGTTCCTTTTAGCATTGCTTCGGAGCCATTGTTTGATAATTCTTGGGTTCATTATCTTGTGAGAGATGGAATAATGGAGCAGCGGTCGAAAGTGTTGTTACTACAAGAGCCGATGAAATCAGAGATGAAATTTTGAGGGTTTCATAGAATTGTGCTAAAAGAATCCAGCAAGAGTGGAAGTCATGGGAGAAGGATTTGTCGGATTCAATATTTGTCAGAGTTTATGAATCAAGAATAGATTTGTTTAAGGCAGTAATTATTGGAGCAGAGGGAACACCCTATCATGATGGCCTTTGCTTTGTTGATGTTTTCTTCCCAAACAGTTATCCCATTGTAACCATGGAAGTCCACTACCACTCTTGTGGGCTTCGGCTCAACCCAAAATTATGTAGTTTAAGCAAAGCTTGCCTTAGTCTACCTAACATTGGGTCTAGCCATGAGATTGAGAAGTGGCAACCAGGTGTCTCAACAATTTTACAGGTTCAGGTCTTTATATAGGGTCTAATCTTGAATTCAAAGCCATACTATAATGACCATGGAATTGCCCATCTAATAGATTAGAAAGAGGATGCTTTTAATTCCTTGCATTACAATGAGAACACATTTATCCTATCATTGAGGACACTGATGTATATCAAGAGAAGACCTCCAAAGAATTTTGAGGACTTCGTGGCTAGACAATTCTGCAATCAAACTCAAGACATTCGGGTGGCATGCAAAGCCTACATAGACGGTGCTCAAGGAGGTTGTTTGACCAAAGAGGGAGTCCAGGATGTTGATCAAAGGGACAAGAGTTGCTCAAATCAGTTTAGGTCTTTTTTTATTGCACATGTGGACATGCTTGTTAGAGAGTTTATGAAAATTGGAGCTAAGGACTATGACAAAGTATTCCCATTAGCAAATCCTTCTCAACCACAAGTTACTTGGAGGTGGAAACTTTTGATGGATGTTGGGATAAATTTAAGGATTCTTACTGATCTTCAGGTCTACCATGACGATCCTGCAAAAGTAAGGATTCTTACTGCTTCTACCTACCAATCTGTTTGGTAGACGTAATAGGAAGAAGGCCACCAAAGTTGATGAATCTCCCTAATTTTGTGAATGAGCTGATGGGAGATCAAGTCTGACAGCAAGTATTAATCCAAGGGCAGAGAGGAATCCTTGAGGCAGCCATGTGGGAAGTTCTTGCAACATTTAAGGACCACATTCTAGACTTCAACCTTAAGGACAAGGTTGTTTCTGCAGCGGCACGTAATGTTAGGATATGAAGTAATTGATTGTTAGTTGGGTTGTTAGGTTGGGTGAGACTTTCTACATATAGTTGGGGGGGGGGGGGATCTTTGTATGGAGAAGGGTTGACAGGATCTTTGGCATCCTGTGTGAAGGGAACATTGTCCCTTGGCTGCTCTTATATTGTATTTATGCCCAAAATCAATAATAATAGTTTTACGCAGTGAGTATAGGTGGATGCAATGGGTTTTTCCAGGTTTCCTCTATCTAGGAACCTAACCGTCTCGATTGGTGTTAACTTGATTTCTTGGAAGAGCAAGAAACAAAGTCTTGTGGCAAGATCTAGTGCAGAAGAAAAATATAGAATTATGGCCTCAGCCACTTGTTTGGCTTAAGCAGTTGCTTAGAGAATTACAATTTGAAGATGTCACTCAAATGACACTTATATGGGACAATTAGGCAGCTCTTCATATCAAATCTAATGCTATCTTGCATTAAAGGACTAAACATATTGAGATTGACTGTCATTTCATTTGAGAAAAGATTGCATCTAAAGACATCAAGACTGAGTTCGTTAACTCAAATTATCAGTTAGCGGATATTTTCACTAACTCTTTAAGGGGACCGAGAATTGATTATTGTAACAAGTTTGATACATACGATTTATATGCACCAGCTTGAGGAGGAGTGTTAAATATATTGCATTTTATGTTAATTAGGGAAATGTAGACTTTTGCTATTGTTTGATATTAGTAGATATTGTTGATATTATTTTTAACAATATCTTCTATTTCCATATTTATGTTAGGTTGTCATATATATTTGTATCATTCTTCATTATAAATGTATTGCTCTAGGTGTGTTTTAGACATAATAAGAGAGATTAATCCTACACCTAGTTTTATTATATTCAATTGGTATCAAAGTCATTGTCTATTCTAGCGAGATTTGTTGTTTGTTGAGCATATTGTTCCACCCGCTATCGGGCTGCTCATTAATTTTTGGTCCTACACATGATATGTATATACCTCAACATGAGAGAAGTGTGTTAGAAGTCTCACATCTAGAAAGAAAACCAATTTAGAGTAAATAAATAGGTGCAAACCTCACTTTACAAGCTGGTTTTGTCGAGTTGAATTAGACTTAAAGTCCACTTTTCAACATGTGAGGTTCTCCAAAGCTATGAAGAGATTTGACTTCAAACAAAGCCAAGGAGATCACATGTTTTTTACTAAACATTCAGAAAAAGGGAGGTAACAATTATTTTTAGTTCATGTTGATGATATGATAGTAACTGGCAATGATGAAAACGAGAAGGAGAAACTGAAACAAAGACTACTCCAATAATTTGATCTAAAAGAGCTTGGAAAATTGAAGTATTTCCTAGGGATTGAAGTAGCATATTCTAACCAAGGAATCTTTATATCCCCACAAAAATATATAACTGATTTGCTGGCAGAGACAAGAACTATTGGGTGCAGACCCACATCAACTCCAATGGATCCTAATCACAAGCTACGTAAAACTGAAGAGGAACCAGTGGTAGACAAAAAGATGTACCAGAGAATGGTGGGAAAATTAATATTCTAGCACACACTAGGCCAAACATTGCTTATTCGGTAAATGTAATCAGCCAGTTCATGCACGAACAGAAGGAATCTCGATGCAATCTTTAATTTTGATGCAATCTTTAAAACATGGTGGTCCCTAAATTCGAAAGAAAAGGGGTGTTTATTTCATTAACAAACAGTTCAACCCTTTCAAAATAAAGGATAAGAAATAAAAATTAAGAAAAAACAGATATTGAGGTCAGTGCACGAGATACAGATGCAGAATAAAGGTGGTATTGTCCAATAACATGCACCATAGTGCTTGACTAATTCAATTCTCTAAACAACACAAAAAAATTTGTAGCAAACGAAGAAAAATATCTTCCACCCCCTCCTACTCCCATGCAATTCTCCAAACCATAGTATAACCAGTAAAAGCAGAGTGGAAAATATTTTTTATTAAACAAACACTAAAAGATTTACTTTCTTGTAGTTCTATATTAATAAAATATAATCACAAGCATTGTTAACAAAGAACAAGGCCAGTCAACAACTAGTTTCCTGTCCATTTCTTCATTTCAAAAAAAAAAAAAATCCGCATAAAGCATATATAATAGAGCAGAATAATGGCTTAAAGAAATAAAATAAAACAAGAGAGATACCTAGGGTCCATATTAATGATATCACACAACTCTATGTTAATTGCCCAGTCTGGCCCAATCAGCATGTCACTAGTTGCCCTCTCAGCACAGGCTGATGCCTTGTTAGCCATTTCCCTCTCCCTCTCTCCAGTCAAACTCAATTCTCAAATTAAATTCAAATCTTCTGCAAATTCGAACAAAAAATTATATCATCAACAAGATTAAGCCAAAGTAAAATCATTAAAAACCAAGCACCATAAAATAAAACTTCGGACTGCACCATACACAATACTAATTTTATCTGATCAGAGGTTTCACTCACAATCTACGATTCAGACGATAAAATTTTCTATTTGAAAAAGTAAAAGAATGCAAAGGAAATTACCCACCCTGTAAGTCAAAATTATAATTGTAAAAACAAACTCAATTTGCTAATTTAACTGAAAATAATAACAATAACGTTCTTATTATTAAAAACCATATTAATATTGTCGAACTGGAGAAATCTTAAAGCCTGGGAAAACATGAAAACGCTGTCAGATCGAAATTTCTCTATTAGAGTGAGGCAAACGAAGGCAAACGAAAAGATAAACGAGAAAATAGATTACAATGCCGCGAAATTTACTACTTTACATGATCAGACGAAAACGCCGCTGATTAGAATTGAAAATGTAAAGCAAATCATGAGCGGTTCGGATAATTGAAGGAAGAATGAGGTAGCCATAGCTCTGAGATTGGGAATGGGGATTGTTGGCGCATTTATCAAGTGTGTGAGTTTGCTTCGCTTTTCTTGTTTTCTTTTTTGTGTTATTTAATATGTTTATTGAGTTAATTACGTTTTTTTTATTGAGTTAAAATTGAATTGGTGTACTAACTTTTATTATTTTATATTGATTTGCATATTAGTTTTAAATTTAATGTTTTTTCAATATTTATTTATTTATTTTTATGTTGTTTTGTGTAAATTTGATATATATTAAGAAAATTCAAGATACATGGAAGTTATGAGTTAGAGAAAGAATAATGAAATATGAATAATAAATAATTTAAAGATTTTAAAGATAAAATGTAAGAAATGGATGATGTTGACACTTGTAGAGAAGGCAATAAAATAGAAGAAAATAAGAAAAATAGTTTTACTTATATTAAAGACTGTATTTAGAAGTGTTTTAAAAAAAGCCTCCTTAATTATATATCTATATATATAGATAAATAAATTAGATATACAGATAATATTAATATCATTAATTGTTTTATACAAAAGTCTACATGTTTCGAGTTTTAGCATTTAATATATGTTTTTTCCGTTGTTCCTAACACAGTTGTTGTTAGATCTATTTGTAAGTGTATAAGTAATTAATAAATGACCATGGTAGTGGGCATGTGTGAATTAAGAAGTTACCTAATTTAAAACTTTATTTTTAATTTTTTTATAGTAAATTCAACTTCTTACAATAATAAAAATATTAATAATTAATATTTATTGATAAAAGGAAGTAAATATAATTTTTTTAACTTAATTATTATTTTATATTTTAACATATGTCGAAACTAAAATACGTATAAATTAAGAATAAAAATAAATTTTAATTTTAATTTTACCTCTAAATTTAAAAATTAAAAATATATTTAATTCTTAAATTATTTAAAAACTAAAAATATATTTACATCTAAAATTATTTATATAACTTAGTTATGTCCTTCGTAAAATTACTTAGACTTTGAATATGAAAAATGATACAGTGACCTTGAGGCTTTTTGTTGTTTTAAGTCATGAAACATAGAATAATAATAGAATATATAATAATTATAAAAAAAATCAATTTGTATATTTAAAAGAAAATAAAAAACATAAAAAAGATAATTTTTATATTTATAAAGAAATAAAAAAATAATATTAAATTAACTTAAAAAATTTGTATGCATCATAGCATCATTATGTAAAACAAAAGTTAATATAAAGAAAGTAGATGAGTGAAAAATAGGATAACATTGAGAGACAGATATGCCAAAGGAAAGACTGAGTATAAGTTACATCTTATAAGCATTGGTTTAAAACAAAAGGGACAAGTTCAAGCCCTACCCAAGTGAGACACTGAACAACCTTTGATTTTATTCTTAAATATATACACATTTTGATGTGTCTTTTATAAGCAGGCAAGTATACCAATGCATGAATTTGAACTCTGATTATCTGATTATGAAGTCAAGAACCTTTCGAACAAGTTTCCAAAGAAGAAGCTTGTTTTGGCCCAACCTCGGGTTTCAGCTGGTGCTTTGGCACTGCCAGGTACCCTTTTCACATTGACCATCACTGTCTGTCCAATTTCCTTGCGTAATGCTTCGATGATCTTCATGTCCACTGGGTTCCCAGATGAATCTCTCACGTAGAACACATTTAGCCCTTTCTCCCCAATGGTTGACACACCTGCCCTACTAACTGTTAAGCCATTCTCTCGTAGAATCCTTGTCACTTCTGACAGCAACCCCACTCTGTCCTTTGCACACAGTTCAAGGCTCACACCCTGTGTCCACCATCCACAGGATCAATGCTAACAACACTATTATGATCATGATGATGATAATTAATTGTATTCTATGCATAAATTGTCAAATAGGATAGTGTGACATTTATCACGTAATTAATTGTATGTTGTTCCAGAGTATGACAAGCATCCTTCACATTAACTCAATTTGCATATGATAAAACCAAAGGACAAACTTTGCCTTAATGTTTTTAACTTGTAATTTTTAGGTGATAGTGATGTGGATGAGATGATATTACGTGGAGATTATAGGTTCTTAAGCTCTAATGCTCTATTGAAGACAAAAGACCATCACTGTCACCGATTCATTAGGTGGATATGATGGTCACATACAATCTGAGTGGAACTTAGCCCCATATATCTGCCGTACCATTCGCAACAATACAAGTAGATAGCTGCAGGTTCAAAATGTATTAATTGGGTTAAACTCAGAAGAGTTTCTGATGAAGAGAAAGAAAGAGGGAAAGAAAGAAATGAGCAGAAAAGAATATAGTAGATCGCTGACTTCAGAAGAAAAGGGGTCAAGAGAAAATTAATTCAGTAGTTACGACATAGCATAATGATTATTGCAACACCATCTTATGAAATCAAGTTGCATGAAGAACTTACTAAGTTGAGATGCAGAAGTTCATCCCCGCCTTCGTTTTTTGGTATGGGTTAAAAAAACATGCATCAATCAAATGTAAACTGCACATTACCTCGCTAACTCTTCTTTGAATAGCAGCTTCAATGCATTTGACGACCCTTTCTTTCTCTCCTTCGGTATCAAGCGTGCATCCATCCATGTGCCGGATAAAGTACTCCTAACAATGCACATCAAACACTTAGTCCACATTTTTCAACTTGGTCTTTCTACATCTATTTTTTTGAAGAATAGTTTATCTACTAACACTGCAAATGAGTTTTCACTGTTTTTCAATTACAAATTTTCACGTAAGTAGATTTGTTCATTTTTATACTACAACATTCAATTACATAACTCTGTAAAAGATCCTACAGCAGTTCAATTCTTTTCCCGAGTAAATCCCCGTATGAATCATTTCAACTTTGTAGTTTGTGATGAACTATTTTACAGTTGCATCCTCAAGATTTGGGTTAAAATCAATTGAGCAAACCAAAAGTTAAATGATCACAGTAATTATGTATGATGGTAAATTGAAGTACAGAATGGATTATTTTTTATAAATAATGTGTACCTGTGATGCATATTGCCCTTCTGATGAGATTGTAGCATGGAAAACTACATACTGCATGTCGGTGAGAGTGCAAACAATGTCAAACATCAATTTTGCTCGATCTTTGCATCTTACAGTAACTACTGAGTACCCTTTTTCCACAATACGTTCTATTCTGATTTTTGGCCTAAAAGAAGGAGGACAATCTGTTGTTGTTACTCCAGCACTTTCGTAGTCCCTGTCAGCAAATAGCATTTGGTGGAGCCTGCGATCCATGTGGGTCAAACCCATTGAGAAACTGGTCCTAGCCACTTTCTCGTCATCCTCACACACGCGTAGGATGTGGTTGAGCTGCTCCTCCATAATAGACAATCTTTTTGATTCATCCATGGCTTGGTTTGTAGCATCATTGACATAAAGGACACAAGCTATTCTCATGTTATGAGTCCAAACTTCAGCAGCAATCACATTGAATTGGAGGCTGGCAAGGACTGCTGATATCTCAGACAAGAGACCCGGGCGGTCCCTTCCAATGATTTCAATGGCTTTATGATCACCAATTGAGTGAACTCCAACCCTTTTGCCTTGCCAACTCTTCACTCCTTCTGTGCTCTGGCCCTTTGGTCCTAGAGCCTGTTGTAATGTTCCCAAATAGTACTCAGTATTTGATGTGTGTTTAAATATTTATGTCACTGTGAGGAAGCAATTCTGTTATATTACATAGGTAAATGGAGGGTATCTAGCTACTACAATGAACCTGTTTTTTTAGCAAAATCACTACTGTATTTTCTAGACTGTGGAAGTTTCTAGGAGAGTTCGCAAGTGAATTGGAGATTCAAAAATGAGAAAGGATACAAATCCTATCTGGTTTTGAATATGGCGTGAACCAATTATTTTGTTTATACTACAATTGACTTTCTGTTTAAACGAACAAATTCATGATTGGTAATGATGTGTGTTTCTTTTTCTAAGACATAAAACTTATTGTGCACTCAATCTCCATTTAACTATCTAAAATTTTTTCCATCATTGTTTTGTTACTAATACATACTATCACATTATATTTAACTATAATAATATATCATATGTAGACAAGAAAGATGAGTACCTTTTCAATGAAGTCTATTGTTTTGCTGTCTGTTATCTTCTTGCCTTGCTGATCGGTGACATGAAATACTGCTTATTCAATTTGTTCAAACATGTCAGTGTTTAGCTATGAATTCATCTTTATTTACAAGATATGCTTAATCGAATATGTTCATAAGAACACCAATGTCTTGTTTGCCATACAAGAACTTAATCTACCAAACAGTGGATTATCCCTCTTTTTGGCTCAAATATGCATAGAAAAATAAATACATAATGGACATACATGGTCAAGAGAAAACTGAAAGTAATGAAGAGCATCTTGATAGCAACCAGTGTTTCTCAATAGTAACCAGCTCTTAATTAGGCTAACAACAATCATGGACAGGACAATTTTTTGTAGTCAATGCATTACCGATTCAAGTTTTCAATCACGAACATACCATCCATAAACCATCCACCATCAGAAGATATGTAAGCTTTGGTAATTATGAAGTCAAGGTCTGTCAGGATTTGCACCACTTCCAGCAGAATTCCAGGTTTGTTAATACTATCAAACTGCGTTTATTTTTTGAAAAATTAAAATTCCGTTAGATATAGAATCAACTTATCTCTATATTAATGATTCATTCTTGAACTACGGAAAAAATATGATCTGATGATGATAGCCACTTGTGGATCTAAATGGTTTTGGTAACTTAATATTTTAGCAATCGACTTAATGGGATCTTAACAGAAATTCTGTCTGTTCAATATGCTTTTCAATTCAGTTTTCAACTATCTTTTGTGTTCATTTATTCAAATTAGAACAAGGAAGAAACTGGGAGAATGTTTCTAATCAACGGCAATGAAGAAAGTGGTCACTTGGGGCTAAAATTTGAATTATTTTCTGCTCAAATGAAATTTGGTGAAAGTTTTTTACTTACGTCAGAGAATTGACTAAGGTACAATAAAGTCTCATTTGGCATATAAGAATAAGAATAAGGCTAAATTCAACGTAGTGTGAGAAAAACAAAGCTCTAGGGTTAAAGTAACTGGAAAATCCATATGGTTTAGGTATGTTTCCCAAGATGCTCAGCTGCCAAATCATGACTCAACACAAAGAGACCGTATCATTATCACAATTAGTCATTTTGAGAAATTATACCTTGATTAGTGTACAAGCATGGCAACTATCATTGTCCACAGAGACCCTGCGAAGTGGAAACAAAGTTACCATCAAAGAGTCACTTCTTCCGGGTATTAGAAATTCCCTTCACAAACCCCAATTTCACAGGGAGTTAATCTTGGACTCTAGCGGGGATTAAATTGATGACAAACACTAATTAAGCTAAGAATTGCCCAAGCTTTTAACCTTATTGTTCTGCTGTTCTTTTCCTTTTACCTTTGTGACTACATTAAACCAATTAAGCTAGAAAAAAATGCTGAGAGAATCTACACAATTTGCAGATCATTGCTAAGAAAAAGAAAAGAAAAAAAAGCCAAAGCTGTAATTCAAGGGAAGATAAAACAGTGAACCTTGGAGGGTTGATTCTGTTGCTGAAGTTCTCATACTCCGGATCAAAATATGGCCAACAAACTTTTGCCATTTAATCAACTTTCCCAATCACCAACTTTCCTTGTTTTCCCTTTATCAGAGTGAAAAAGTCTAGTCAGAGAGAGAAACAGAGCAGTTACTTTCTTGTGCAGATTCCTACTTGCAGTATACAATATAATATAACTGCAAAACGGATCACAGGTAACTAATGAGACCTACAGCATAGGAATCAAATAAGTTTTGAAGTTCCTAAGACAGATCCCATCATCAGTTACATGAATGCTATATGTTATGGTGCACAATAGTTTTATGAAGTGTAGTGCATAACGTGCCATATTTATACCTGCAATATTTCACAAATTTGAAAAGCATCACACAATCAAAACCATATTTTAAAACCCTGATGTCATCAGTGGGGAATGGTAGAGCACTACTTAATGCAATGCATTAGGCACACATTCTTCCAAGCATGAGTAAAGAATCCTCGTGCTTCATTTCCTGACCTTTGAACATGACTTTAGGAATAATAACATGTTAAGCACCGAACGTTCCTTTCCCAGTAGATTATCAAATGCAGAGAGAGAGAGAGACAGAGACAAGAATAAAGAGGATGACAGGAGAATCATGGCATCAGTAAAAGGAGACATTTTCGGTGCAAAACCTAGATGGGTACGTGGAAGAATCCAGAGAGAGTATATTAATGCCATAGTGGAAATATTAAATGCTATAACCTTTTCCTTTCTTTGGAGCACGCATAATAAAGCAATTTACTTTACAGGTAGAGTAACAAAACTCACAATTATTACAGAAAGCAAGATGGTTCGTGTGGTTGAGAGCTTTCCATATAACTTTTTCATGAGTTCCATGGCTTGCATACTATAGTGATTGTCTTCTGATTATTGTGTGGTTTATAACTTCGTTCAAGCAAGAATCACTCTCATGCAACCACCTTTCATTGTTATGCTAGGTAAGCAAAATATATATATATATATATATTGGGATTGACACATACTTTATATAACTTCTGGCACTTTTCTTTTTTTAGGTTTCCAAATTGTATTTGATTAGTGTAAGATCAGTACAAACTATAATTTTGTAATGGTTTTAGAACTCTAAGTCAGATGGCCTACTGTGAGCAAGACGTAATCTAGTATGTAACAGGTGTTGGGTGTTGGGTGTCTCAGTGTGAGTCTAAGTCCCACATTGGATAGAGCACTATATAAAGATGAAACATCCATTAACTCATTATCTTAACGTTTTGGGTAAAGAGTGGTGTCAATCACTTATATAGTTGGTTTAAATGTTATTGGTGTGGGTGTAACCCACAGGGAACTCCCTCTTCAATAGATCCAAACAGCGATATCAGAGCCAAAATAAAATAAAAGATAGTTGTATATGTTCCAGATTCAAACTCAATACTACGTTTATTTCATTCACTATGATCAAATCCTGAGTTGATAGCATGTTCATTCTGATACTATGTATTAATGTATTTTATAAGTTCAATCCACTTCAACACAGCTCCAAACACGCCATCAAGCAACAACAAGAATCCACGTGGTGATGACACATATTTAAGCTTTACAGGGCCATGCATATGATACCCAAATGAATGACAATCAAGCTTCGCCACGAATTCGTAACTCTGTAACATAGCAGCAAACATTTGAATGGAATCTTAGAATAGTCCGACCAAAGTGACTTGAATTGACATAAATATCTGATTCCAACTTCGATAAGAATAGTTGTTTTGTTTCACTTTATTTGTGAATTTACCATCACAAAAGGTACACATCCGTGCCCAATTGCCCTTACCTTATCCTCCACAATTATTCCGTAATATAGAAAGATCTTCAGTTACCACCGTTCAATTTGATGAGTGCTTTTCTGCAAGTTTCTGAGAAAATATTCTTTCAGATGATTATAACAGTGTGCTTATAGCACACAAATAAGTTTATATGGTGATTAAATATATTGAATGATAAATTGTGGGGTAATTTTCATTCTCACTTTATGCAAAAGTTCATTGCCCATCGAGAATAATGGTATTACAACTGGTATTTTATGTGAAAAACTAATGAGTGTTCATCAAGAGTAATAATATTGCAACAATGAATATAATTTCTTAACAAGTATATTACAATTGGTAATTTATATAGAGTAACGTTTCATTATATATTTAAATAGGATTATCTATATATTATTCTTAAAAAATACACACATGAGGTAACTAAAAGGTTTATATTTTTACACAAGGTGGAAGAAATAAATTTAAATAATGCAGTTATGCATATATTACATGTTTGGATACATGTCGAAACAATTTCTTTTAGACACTCATTATGTCTTTTTTAATTGTTTGGATGTGAAAATATTTGAATTCGTGCATTTTAAACAATGAATACAAATAAATATATAACTATATAAGTCACTTAACTTTTAAAAATATTCGACTTGTATGTATGAATATAATGATAAAAAAGTTATACCAACTGGTATTTGTAGGTTAAATAAACCCTGTATTTTGTATCTGTTAGCTTATAAATGGAGCAAGGGGATAGAGAAGCATTTTCATGAACTGGCAATTTGAAATTAATTAAAATCTAATTATATATGAAATAAGTTTTCATACTATTTTTTTAAGTTTAAATCTACTTCTGCTCTCTATAATGTTATAAATCTACAATTTTGATCCCATAAATTTTTTTACTAGCATCTATAGTTTTCCAATTTTTTTCAATCGATTAATTTTAATCCCACATTAATTATATCACCTAATTGCTTAACAAAACATTCACAAAAATTTACTTGTCTTTAGTGAAAACAAGTCAAATTTTATTATCAAATATTATTATTAATATTATATGTGAATGAGTGGATAATAATAATATCATTAATGTACACATCATCAATTATTGTTAGAAATATGAAACTATATTAATCATGAGGCTACGAGATAAATGTCTTGTTTGTTTTAAGTAAGGAAAATTGGAATCCAAAATAAAAAGAAATAAAAAAAAAGTTGATAAACATATAACATGTTTACTAATATTAATATTTTCATTTTATTTTCCCATTCTATCCTCCGATCCAAACAAAAAATATAATCTGATTTATACAAACAAAATGGGAATAATGTTGGTAAGAAGTGTGGACACAAGTATATTTTAAGTAACTAAAGTAAACTGTAAAATCATAGTTTAACAGTTTTAAATTCATCCTTCTCTACTCTATCTTGTTAAAGAAGAAACAGTATCTTAATATTTCACATTTTCTTTACAACTTAGATTATATAACTATCACTTTTTCTATAACGAGAAAATCCAAGGCTTATATGTATAAAAACTATTTAAGCAGAAAAAAAAAACTAAATATAATTTGGTTATGGCTCCTATATATATGTATAAAAATAATACCATTATCAGAAGTATCCAAATAAATATTCGATTTATTTAAAAAAAAAAATTGTTTAGGGTATACATACTTGCCCACAAACTCAACATTGAGTGGGTGATGTATATGTAGGGCTGGACAGAATTAACTTAAAATACTTAAACTATAGTTAATCCATACTTTTTTAAACTTAAAAAACTAATAATACAGTTAACTAAAAACTAATTAACTAATTAATAGTACAGTTTAAAAATACTAAACTATTTTATATTAAGTACAGTTAACTACAGTGCAGTTTAGGTTTATACATCCTTTCCCAATCACAGCTTCATTTTGCTTTCTGCCTTACATCTCACTCGATGCTGCTGATGAAGGTTGTCGTTGTTGAAGGCTGCCGTCGAGGTTAACGCTGTTGAAGGTTCGCTGCCGTCGAAGGTTCGTCATCGTCGAAGGTTCGTCGCCGTCGAAGGTTCGCCGCCGTCGAAGGTTCGCCGCCGTCGAAGGTTCGCCGTCGTCGAAGGCTCACCGCTGTCGAAGGTTTTGCCGCACTCTACCGTCGCCGAACTGTCGAAGGTTCTTCTACATACCCTTTCGGAGTTCCTTTCCATTCTCTGGGTAAAAGAGTGGATTGCTCAACCTCCCTGTTCCCCCTCCACGTGGAACTCTCTACAATTTCTGTGTCCCCTCGTTCTACTTCGAAGGTATCTATCTCATTAGCAATTGTCTCGTTTCATGAATTGCAGAAGACACAATTCACCTGAATTTCAGTCCGTGCTTATGTGAGAGTACTAGGATTTGTCTTGTTAGTTGTCTTTGTTAACTCTTCTAACATGGTGAATTATTCCGTTGATTAATCAAATCTGGTTTCCAGAGGGAATAGAGATGCTACGGAAAATAGAGAAAGAGAATCTATGCAGAATAAAATTCGCACTGTTGATTTATGTCTTTTATACAAAAGTGTTTAACTCTGGGAACTAGGTAGTTTGTATGTTTTCTAGTTCTATAAAAGCATTCTTTGTGCAAATGGGATAGTTTGGGTGACTTGATATGGTGTTTAACATAAAAGACATTGAGGTAATTATGTGTTTGATGGCATTTGGAGTGACAATAACAGCATGAAGAGGAGGGAAGCAGAGAGGAATGGAGGGGGCTAAAATCTCCTTTCACTTAGTTTATCTCCCTTCTGAAAATTGAGGAATTTGAAAGAGAGAAAAAAACTTTTAATTAATTAGCCCAAGCAATCTTCAATTTAAAGTTTTATTTCGCTAATGTAAGTATATGAATTATGTTTTATGATACGACTCAATGGTCTTTTAGTTCTCATAACTGGGAAATTGGGATCACATGGACAATTTAATTTGGCATGGAATTAAGTGGCTGGATAATCAGTAGGTAGGAGTCACCAACTGCAAATTGGCTATTGCACTAAATGTATCATCATTGAGGTGACAGACGACCAAAAGGACTATTCTATTTGTCATAGTTTTTAGAATCTTATAATTTTGTAATGTTTTTTTTTTCTCTGTAGAGTATATCCTCTGCACAAGCTAAAAGATTCACAAAATTCAGGGAAAGGAAAGGGCTTATTGAGAAAGATGTGGTAAGCTAGTGGAATAGATTTTAAATTTGAATGACTATAAATGAACAAATAAAAGATGCTAATGCAGTTTTAATTATCTTGTGCTTTTGAAGGTGAGAACTGATAGATCGATCCTTTCAAATATTCTACGAGATATACTGTTGACCTATTCATTTTACAACTTTGATCTTGGTTATTGCCAGGTAACTATGTCGTGCATTTTGGACTTAATTTTAATTGCTGTGAATATTATATATCTTGATTACCAAAATTTTGATCTTATTCTTTTTGGAAGTTGAGTCTTTATTTTTCCTTAAACAGAATATGTATGTAGTCACTACAGCAGGGATGGGTATTATCTTCTTGAACCATGTCATAACTGCATAACTCACTATAGGGATTTAGATTCTATGGTTAGTGTTAAAAATCATGCATTCATTAGCATATGAGCAATGGAATATATAAATGATGTACTCCTCTTACTTTAAGAACTAGTTTTTTGGATTCAGTAAGGTAAAACTCAAATTTTTAAGAGCTAAACTTATCTGCACTGAACCATCATGCATCTGTTATCAGTAATTTAATTGAAAAACTAATAATAGCTAATAGCCCCTGTACTATTTTTTTAGCTAATAACTGAGTCAGGATGGGTTCTATTTCAGCAATGATGAGGTTAATTGGAGGAAGGACTTTTTGTGGTGAATGTGTGAGAACTGTGATGCCTTGCGATCCTTGCGATCCTTGCGAACATGGCTCTAGAGGTGTTAGCCATTCCTATCTCTACCGTAGCATCAGAGTGTGCATTCAGTACAGGAGGAAGAGTGGTTAGTCCTTATCGTAGTTGCCTAACGCCTAAAATAGTGGAAGTGCTTGTTTGCACACAAGATTGGTTAAAAGGAACACCTTTCTCTATACTTTTTGATGAGGATCCTAAAGAACTTGATAAATTTGAGCAAGGTGAGATTATATGACAAATTTATATACTTTTTAATTTATATTTTAAGTGTTAAAAACTTATGAAATATTTTATTTTATTTTTGTAGAGATAACCTCTCAAGATGAAGTGGGACCTTCAAGTGTTGCTATTAATTTGGATGATTGAAGTTTTGCCACAATTTGTTAGTTATCTAAAGTACATGTGCGGTATGTTGCTTTTAATTGTTTTACAATTTTACCCCTTAGCTTTGTTTTTAAACTGCTTTATGTGAATATCTGTCCTATCCTCTACCAACAGAAAAATATACATTAAAATTATTCTTGAAGTTACATTTATGGAAGTTGTTGCTTTGGGTACAGATGTTCCACTTCCATGTCAAAATTTGTTGTTTAGCTGTCACCAGGAAGTTGGATCTTGTGTTTTTGATGGGGAAAGCTCTACCATGTTTTTGATGGGGAAATACTATTGACTACTGTTGATTAATATTAGGGTTAAATATGTTTTTGGTCCCTTAACTTTCAGCGAAAACTGGAATTAGTCCCTCTTCAAAACTTTGGCCTAATTTAGTCCCCAAACTTTATAAATGTGTGAATTTAGTCCTTTTAACTAAATTTTGTTAGGTTTATTTGATGTTTCAAGTGTGTTTCATGATAACATTTGAGTTGTTTACACCGTTTGACACATTTTTGCTTCAATGTTCATTGAGAAATGTGTTTGAAACATCAAATAAAGTTAACAAAATTTGGTTAAAAGGACTAAATTCACACATTTTTAAAGTTTGGGGACTAAATTAGTCCAAAGTTTTGAAGAGGGACTAATTCCAATTTTCGCTGAAAGTTAAGGGACCAAAAACATATTTAACCCTTAATATTACTATATATCCTAACTTTGTTTGTGCATGTTTTCATTCTACATAGTTTGGTTTGAAAAGGATTATTTCTCCTCTCAACAGTTTCCAAGATGTCACAGCTAGTATTGTTTTCCTTTGGTCATGACTAGGGACACTCTTTTATTTGTATCTTCTATATGTCATTTTAGAAATGTCTCATAAATTTTGGAGAGACAACTTCGAAGATCTTGCTAGCGTTTCATAATTGCAATCTTCAATTTCTTCATTTCTTGATGATGTAAGCTATGTTTTGGAACAGATACTTCAGAACTTGTTTTTCTCCCTTCTATGTTTGTTGCTGCATTTCTTTTTTGCACTTTTTGTCAGTTGAATGGGCGCGGGGAGTGCATTCTACAGTATGCATATTAGAATAAAGTGAATTCTTGTACACATTTGGTATGCCAACAGTTTTTTACTCTATAAATATAAATTCTTATGGATCTTAACATATTCATAGAAGATTATCTTAATTCTTGAGTAATGAACTATAGGAATGTCAAACTATTCAAAGTTTTTATCAGGATGAAGTGTTGAATCTTATGTTTATTTTGGAGCAACGCACATTTCATTATAATTTTTTTGAACTTTCTGTTTATTTTCAGAGCAAAAGAAACAAAAAGTTTCTGAAATAAAGACTGGAATTGATGAAGCTGAAGCTTTGGTACTTCTTTTTCTTCTGCATTGGAAAGCTGTATTTATTTTCTCTGTAGTCTGGTTCAGATGGTTTATTTAATGAATCTGTAGATTCGAGAAATGGACCTCGAAAAATGAATCTGTTGATTTATGATATGCTCTTTGATTTTTATTAATGATGCTCTTCTCATGTTTAATTTACAGGATGAAGTGCAGTTTTATTAATACAATTTTAATAGTTAGTGCTATAGTTGTTAGTGTTGTATAGTTAGTGCAGTTATTGGTTAAAATTAGTATAATTCAGTTCAAAATTAGTATAGTTAGTAGTTTAGTTCAGTTTATAGTGTAGTTTAGTACAGTTAAGTATAGTTCAGTTCAGTACAGTTTAATAAAACAAAAGCAATTCAGTTCAGTTTTTCTGAACTATTTTTTAGTGCAGTTTAGTTTTTCTGAACTAGTTTTTAGTTCAATACAGTTTTTAGTAGTGCAGTGCAGTTTAGTTTGATTTGCCCACCCCTATGTATATGTACAACATGATTACTGGTGTATAATTAACACGACTTTTTAAATAAATTTATGTTTGAAATTATTTATTTTTAACATACAAATACATTGTTTCAAATTTAGTTTTTGTAATCTTTATGTACGCCTAACCCTCCAACTGTCGACCAATAACCCGACGACAATTAAACCACTGCAGGACTTTCTCATTACCCGCGTTGTCAACCACTTGATAACCGACCGTAATGACATACGATCACATAACGTCGTCGACCACTTGACGCTTGACAACCAAATAAGTACGATCACATAGTGTCGTCGACCACTTAACGCTCGACAACCAAATAAGTACGATCACATAGTGTCGTCGACCACTTAACGCTCGACAACCAAATAAGTACGATCACATAGCGTCGTCGACCACTTGACGCTCGACAACCAAATAAGTACGATCGCATAGTATCGTCGACCACTTAACGCCCGACAACCTAATAAGTGATATCACGACATAAGGTATACGTACGACACGCTGTTCGTATACCTTATGTCGGCACATAGGATGATCGACATACTGATACGACATTGTAGGTTTAGCGGTTACAGATAAGCGGTTACACATATTGGCTAACCAGCGCCGTGAATCACGGAAGCAATTGACTTAGTATCAGCACACGATTTGGCGGTTACTTCTAAACAGTCAGTTTCAGTAACTGACCGGATTTTCAGGTAAACGGTTTATTATACTGTTTTAAATACACAAAGCACACCGGAAAAAAGGTACGTTTTTCCCCTGAGAGAAAATTAAGTAAGATTTTCTTATCCTAACAACACCCCTTGTTGACTTGAGCGTCGGAGTGCCTTTGCAGGTACCCAGCCCACCGTACTCAGAGAATCGAAGAAGAGAGAGGGAAAAAAGACAACACAGTGAAAGCAGCACGGAGAAGGAGCAAAGTTGTTAGGTTTGGATTTTGGTCTCCACACCCCTACTGAAACATTTTGGCGCCCACCGTGGGGCCCGAGATTTACTATCCCAACAACGACCACCGGAGCAATGGAAGATTCCAACACACACGATTTGATCAGGCAACTGCAAGAGCAAATAGAAGCACAGGCACAAACCATGCAGGAAATTCAGCGTAAACATGCAGAGGAGATGGCGGCGCTGAAAGCACAGATTCCACCACCAGAGTTATCTGCCTCGAACAAACAGGAAGATAACGACGTAAGCCATCATGGGGGAACCTCCGAGCGTGCCGGCGGAGGAAGGAAGGTGCCTACCCCTATACGCCTCACTAACCTGCTTCCATTCACAGAGGCCATCATGCAGGCGAACATGCCAGACAAGCCTCCCCCAACCCTGGAACGTTACAATGGTTCTGAAGATCCTGATGACCATCTACGTAATTTTATAGATGCCATGGCATTCTATACTGACAGCGATCCAGTGACATGCAGAGCTTTTCCTTTATCTCTTAAGGCTGAAGCTCTGGAATGGTTCCATAAACTTCCTCGGAATTCCGTGGATTGTTTCGCAACCATCGAATCCTTATTCCGAAAGCAGTACGCAGCCAATAAAAAACCGACGATGACTGCTACTGAGCTTGTCCATACCAAACAGGAGAAGGATGAGACCCTAAAAGCTTTTATGCAGCGGTACATAGAGACGGCCCGGCGAGTGCCAGACATTACTGCCACTTTCATCATCAGCAATCTATCGTCCTGCTTAAGGCCGGGGCAGGTCTCGGAACAGTTATACGCTGACCCTCCAACATCCATGGAGGAGTTGCAATCCACTATGGCAAAATTCATCCGTATTGAAGATCACCGTAACTCCAGAAAGAAGCACCAACAGGATGTCTCCACTCAGGAGACAAGGAAGCCAGCGAAAAGACCCACCAACGACTACAGGCTAGACCGAGCACCTCGGAAGGAGTCAGGGTGGACGTCTAAATACGATCGCTACACAACCCTTAATGCACCAAGGACGAGGGTGCTCGAAGAGGCCTTACACGCCGAACTTTTGACTGTACGACGAAAGGCCACCCCAAAGAACGCGGATAATAGTAAAACCTGTCGGTTCCACATGAACCATGGGCACGACACGGAAGAGTGCAACATGGTGAAAGACGAGTTAGAACGGCTCATTCGTGCAGGTTATCTCCAGAATTACATCAAGGAGAGAGTTTCCACCAGAGCAGCAACCCCTCGCCGAAGAGATCCTCCTAGGCGAAGTCCCCAGCGATCACCCCCTAGAGATGATCGACACCGCAGGCGATCGCGTAGTCCACCTCGACGCATAGAGAGAGAACGCTCAGTTCGAGGCCGCATCGACACCATATCTGGTGGTTTCGCTGTGGGGGGCGTGTCGGCTTCGGCAAGGAAGCGACATTTGAGACAGTTGAAGTCAGTTCATATGGTCGACCGCCAATCTCGGTCAATCCCCGACATTACGTTCACTAACGCAGACTTCCATGCACCCGACCCTGATCATGATGATCCTATGGTCATCACGACTAATATAGCTCGTTATGATGTCAGCAAGGTCCTCGTCGATCAAGGAAGTTCGGTCAATATTCTATATTGGTCCACTTTTCAGAAAATGGATCTATCTGAAGATCTCATCGCCCCGTTCAATGAGCAGATTGTTGGATTCTCAGGAGAAAGAGTAGACACCAGGAGATACCTTGACCTACGAACTCGGTTAGGAACAAGTCGAGAAGCACCTGAGCTTCGAGTTCGATTTCTGTTGGTCGAGGCAAACACGTCATACAATGCCCTGCTAGGACGACCTTGCCTGAATGCGTTCGGGGCAATCGTATCTACTCCCCACCTCGCCATGAAGTTCCCGACCGATCATGGTACTATTTGTACCGTGAGGGCCGATCAACGAACGGCCCGACAGTGCTATGTCGCCGGGCTAAAAATCACCCCCTTCATTCCAACTAAAAGGACAAAGGGAGTCGAGGCATCGGCAGTCGACCTAGACCCACGGACCAATGTAGACGAACGTCTTCATCCGCAAGGCGAAGTCAAACTCCTATCCCTAACAAGTGACGTGTCCAGAACCACCAGCATTGGCGGGAACCTCGCCTTGAGCGAGGAGCAAGACCTAGGTCGTATGCTGCGGAACAATGCAGATTTATTTGCATGGACAGCCGCTGACATGCCAGGAATCCACCCAGGGGTTATGGCTCACAAATTGTCCATATTCCGGGAGGCACGACCGGTCGCCCAGAAAAAGCGAAAGTTCGGAGAGGAAAAGCGCCAGGCCGTTCAAGTTGAGGTCGAGAAGTTGATGAACGCCCGGTTCATCAGGGAGTTAAAGTACACTACGTGGCTGTCGAACGTAGTTATGGTCAAAAAGTCAAACGGTCAATGGAGAATGTGTGTCGACTTCACTGATCTCAATAAGGCATGTCCTAAAGACTCGTATCCCTTACCCAGCATCGACCGTCTAGTAGATGGAGCTTCAGGTCATGTCATACTAAGCTTCCTCGACGCCTACTCAGGCTACAACCAGATTCCAATGTACGAACCCGATCAAAGCAAGACAGCCTTCATTACCGAACGCGCTAATTACTGTTATGAAGTAATGCCGTTTGGATTGAAGAATGCCGGGGCTACTTATCAACGCCTTATGGATAAGGTCTTCCATCACCAGATTGGACGATGCATGGATGTATATGTCGATGACATGGTTATTCGCAGCCACTCTGTCGAACAACACCTGCAAGATTTGAAGGAGGTTTTTGCCCAACTCCGACGATACAGCATGCGCCTCAACCCTTCCAAATGTACTTTCGGCGTCCCCGCAGGAAAGTTCTTAGGATTCATGCTCACACGTCGAGGCATTGAGGCCAACCCCGACAAGTGCAGGGCGGTACTTGACATGACTGCTCCAAAGACCCTAAGAGAGGTACAACGTCTAGTGGGTCGCCTCACCGCCCTGTCCAGATTTATTCCAAAGCTGGCTGAGCACATCAAGCCCATCCTAAAGAATTTGAAAAAGGGCTTCACTCAACACTGGGACGATGATTGTGAGGCCGCATTCAACACTGTCAAACACATCCTTACCAGTCCTCCAATTATGGCTCGTCCGGATGTTGGGTCCGACTTGCAGCTGTACATTTCAGCTTCCCAGCATGCGGTTAGCGCCGCCTTGATACAGGAAGCGCCCTCCCTGAAGCTAATTTACTTCATCAGTCGTACATTGCACGGGGCGGAGGAGCGATATTCTCGAATTGAGAAGTTCGCCTTGGCACTACTCACGGCCTCTCGACGACTTCGACCATACTTCCAGAGCCATCAGGTGATAGTCCGCACGGATCACCCCATCGCCAAAATTCTCCGCAAGCCAGACCTGGCAGGTCGAATGGTCGCGTGGTCCGTAGAATTATCAGAGTTCGGCCTCCGTTACGAGCCACGCGGGTCTATCAAGGGCCAACATTTGGCAGATTTCGCGGCTGAGTTAGTACTTACCCAAGAGGACTCAACGACAAAGTGGCTACTCAGTGTCGATGGTTCTTCCGACAAAAAAGGAGGAGGAGCCGGTGTTGTCCTAGAAGGGCCTGATGGTTTAGTTATAGAGCAAGCCATCATATTCAACTTTCCAGTTAGCAACAACCAGGCCGAGTACGAAGCTTTGATCGCTGGCCTATCCCTGGCTAGAGAGCTCTCGGTAGATTGCTTAGAGTGTCGGATGGATTCGAAATTGGTCGTTAGCCATGTGAATGGAGTCTATCAAGTTAAGGATAATCAGCTATTACGCTACTTCCACAAGGTTCAGACCTTATTCCAAAACTTCGTCGAGGTTAGTGTAATCCATGTACCCAGAGGGCAAAACGCACGAGCTGATCTCTTGTCCAAGTTATCTCATTCTAAAGAGGGAGCACAGTTATCCTCAATCATTAGGATGACGCTCGACCATCCTGTGGTGGAAACTTTTGTCACCAATGTGGCAACACCGGTAACCGACTGGCGGCAGAAGGTCAAAGACCTCATGGAAAAGCAAGACAAAGGCGATCACATCACTACAGCAGATTCCAAACGTATTGCTCGCTTCGTATGTATAGGTGACGACCTATATCGTCGCGACCATAGCACTCCTCTGTTGAAGTGTATATCAGAGGAGGAAGCAGACTATGTTCTACGCGAATTGCATACCGGGATATGTGGATTTCACTCTGGCAAGCGGACTCTGAGAGCACGTGTTCTCCGTGCAGGGTATTACTGGCCTACACTCGACCACGATTGTGAGGCATTCGTCAAGAAGTGTCTCTCCTGCCAGGCACATGGTCACGACATCCGTGCACCTCCTGAAGACTTACACAATATAGTCTCTCCCTGGCCGTTCGCTCAATGGGGTCTCGACATAGTCGGTCCGCTGCCGATCGCCAAAGCCCAGAACAAGTTTCTCCTCGTAGCAGTCGACTACTTCACCAAATGGATAGAGGCTGAGCCATTGTCCGTCATCAGTGCTCAACGAGTGCAGAAATTCATATGGCGCCTGATCTGTCGGTTTGGTTTACCTCAAAAGATCATCACCGACAACGGTCGTCAATTCATAGAACGCAAGTTAGAAGATTTCCTTCGCAATCTGGGCATCAAACATGTCACCTCGTCAGTCGAGCACCCTCAAACAAATGGCCAAGCCGAGGCTGCCAACAAAGCCATTCTGACAGAATTAAAGAAACAACTCGGCGAAGCCAAAGGTTTATGGGTAGAAGAGTTACCAGAGGTTCTGTGGGCATACAGATGCACTCCCCATGGATCTACAGGGGACACGCCATTTAACTTAACCTACGACACTGATGCCATGCTCCCAGTCGAGGTAGGCGAGCCCTCATTGAGGCGTCTTATTACTGATATGTCCCTTAATGAAGAACAGTTGCGGACAAATCTCGACGTCCTTCCCGAACGTCGAGAGATCGCCACCATCCGAACAGAGGCCCAGAAACGACTGATATCTCGAAGATACAATACCAAAGTCAAGCCCAGAGCCTTCAAAAGCGGAGATCTGGTGTGGCGAAAGCGGGGAGAGGCTAGGAAAAATCGAGCCCACGGCAAGCTTGCAGCTAACTGGGAAGGACCCTTTCGAGTTGCAGAAGACATGTCGAACGGCGCATATCGCCTCCAGCTTCTTGATGGACAACCACTGCCCAACACCTGGAATGCCACTCACCTTAAATATTACTTTAGTTAGCGTCCATTTCTTGTTGAATCTTTTTACAACATTATCAAATTCTGTTATCAAATAAAGATTACATCATGATTATTGCTTAGAGCTATTTATCACTGTTTCTAATGTCGAGTCCCAGGGATGTCGTGCCCGACACTTCCACAAACAAATGGGTCGGAGCAAACCCTCTGGTAGATGTTCACCCTTGAACACCCAGTCTATTCGGGATACACTCCCATTGGTAGATGTTCACCCTTGAACACCCAAACCGCTTGGGATACACCCCATCTGGTAGATGTTCACCCTTGAACACCCAGTAGTTTCTTCAATCGACCATCGCTCTCGACAGCCACACGACGTGTTATCAATACACTCGACATTCACACTTAGCGATCGCTACAGCGAGCAAATTGCAAAATCAACTAAGTTACATAAACTACAAAATCACCAAACATGCAAGCAATTCAACACACTCTACTTCAATGTCAAGCATTCGCAAATTATTCAAGTTTCATATTCCAAATCATCAACCAAATACTCAAGTATATATATACAAGTTTGTAGAGAATCCTAATCTATTACAATGTTCGGTGTGTTGCCATCAACAGCTCCAGTAATCTCCGCCGCAGGCGCATCCACTTCCGTTGCTCCCTCAGGCTCGTCGTTGGCAACCACCTCTTCATCCTCCTCACCCTCCAAGACAGCATCTTCAGGAATTTCATTCAAGGGCTTTAGCTGACCCTCATGCACATCTTTTCGGACGTCAAAGTCAGCTCCCTTGGTTGATACCTGGAGCAAGTGCCCGACTTGCCTCAAGGCCTTCCTGAAGCCCTTGTTATGTTCATCCATGATCGCATCCTTCAGCTCCTCGACCAACTCATTTCTTTCCGAGGCCTCAGCCTTCAACGCGTTCCTCTCGCGGGCCACTATCAGCATTGACCTCTTCGCTTGCTCCAGCTCCCCCGCCATCTGATCACGTTCCTGTTGGAGACCCAAACCAGCTTCACGTGTTTTCTGCAACAATATCTCACCCTCTTTCACCAGCTCTTCTGCGCGCTTCTGCCTGACCTCGCAACTAGCATAAGCCTCGGCCAATTCTTTCAGTTGGGCACGAGCCTTCTCTAACTCAGCCCGCATCTGACCTCTATCCGAGGCATAAGCCAGATGCCACGCCAACGCCTGTGATCGTGTGGTCATCTCCAGCAAGCTATCAGCAATTTGTTGCTCACTCATATTTTCGATCACCTTCTTCTCCGAGATATCCATATTTAAGCCCACCTTATGACCCGACATAAAGGCTGGATCCCATACGCCAAGTGGGATGGAACGTTCAGTTTCCTCGACCACCTCCTTGCTTTTCTTGGATGCTTCCCGGTTGGTGTCGACTGTCTTCGCTTTCCTTTTACGCATCAGAGGCACCTCCGCTACTGTCGTCTCCTCCACCGACGCCGCCACTACCACTGGTAAGGGGCCAGCTGGTGGCACATGGGGACGTTGTTGCCCCACCTCAAGTCTTGAAGATGACCCCGGACGGCTCACTTCAACCCTCTCGTTGTCAATTGACTGAAACCAATTGCGGCCACTTCCTTTTCTCCCCATTATCTCTGTAAACAACAAAACCCATCCAAAATGGTCAGCCACGACAAAACAATTTACAAAAATGATAAGCCAAGCCACATACCAAACACCCTTGTCCCCGCGTCATCGAACTCGAGGCAATCTATAATCTGACGAGAAGGGAAGGGGCGTGGCAACGAGGTCAACACACTCAAAGCCTCCAACTCTTCAATCGTCATCTTATCTTCAGACCACGAGGTAAATTTCAGAGGATCCTGCGTCCAATATAAGGGAAATCTGGGATTCCCCTCACCATCGAAAAAGAACCGCCGACCAACATCGGTGATCGACACCTTAAAAAACTTCTCCTTAAACCCTCTATACGACTGCAGGTAAAGCTCTAGTAACGCGTTACCCGGTTCTGAAATCAGTGACACCCACCCCTTCGTCGCAAGCGGACGACATCTAAAGAAATACAAAAACAAACCTACAGTAGGCCTAATTCCTAGCGCCCCACACAACACCCCGAAAGCCTGTACATACCCCCAACTATTGGGATGCAATTGGCTGGGTGCAACGTTCAAGGTGCGCAACACATCCATTTGGAAGGCAGTGAACGGTAATCTCACATACAAATCATAGAATAACGCAGCATAACAGTAAAAGAATTCATCAGAGGCATTCTCCCTCCCATAACAGACCCTCTCATCCTCCCGGCATGCTATCAACTTCACACAGGTTTGATATTCTAGGGTCCTCAGCAAACAACTATCCTCAATCCAATCCGTAATTATAGCCCTACTTCTAAATTGACTTCTCAGTTCCTTTACCTCACGCGCCACCCAGGCGTATTCATCTCCGCTAATCGGAGATATTACGCGTCCCCCTGGACCCTCACCGCATACATTTCCATATACAAATGCCCTCTCTCCATACGGTATCATGGTAATCTCGGGACATTCCGCCGTGGATGACGGCCCCGGCATATCACCACCGGTGTCCTGCCCCCTTCCTTCCATGATCAACAGTAAGTACAGCGAAAGAGATTTTAAGGTTACCTGGTGGATTCTCGTACTAACGCAGGCAATGAGACTGAAGAAGAAGCAATCTCGCTCGCAATGCACACTCTCAGTGTCTGTTCTTCTACAAAAGTGATTAAACCCCTTCTGAATCGTGTTGAAGAAGCCAAACCGTTTAATCATCAGGCGCCGTAGGATTCTTTTTGATCTAACGGCTACTGATTAGCGTCCCCTCGCTTCCCTAAAGGAGCGGGAAAACCCTAAAATTCATAACGCCACGGACAGGTGTCACCCACGTCTCCTCGTTTCCTCCACGTATCCTCGTTTCCTCCACGTCTCCTCGTTTCCTCTACGTCTCCTCGTTTCCTCAAACAATACTCAAAAGTCCTTCGTAATTTTGTCATCCATTTACTCGGACTTGGGGGGCATGTACTATAGGATGCCTAACCCTCCAACTGTCGACCAATAACCCGACGACAATTAAACCACTGCAGGACCTTCTCATTACCCGCGTTGTCAACCACTTGATAACCGACCGTAATGACATACGATCACATAACGTCGTCGACCACTTGACGCTCGACAACCAAATAAGTACGATCACATAGTGTCGTCGACCACTTAACGCTCGACAACCAAATAAGTACGATCACATAGTGTCGTCGACCACTTAACGCTCGACAACCAAATAAGTACGATCACATAGCGTCGTCGACCACTTGACGCTCGACAACCAAATAAGTACGATCGCATAGTATCGTCGACCACTTAACGCCCGACAACCTAATAAGTGATATCACGACATAAGGTATACGTACGACACGCTGTTCGTATACCTTATGTCGGCACATAGGATGATCGACATACTGATACGACATTGTGGTTTAGCGGTTACAGATAAGCGGTTACACATATTGGCTAACCAGCGCCGTGAATCACGGAAGCAATTGACTTAGTATCAGCACACGATTTGGCGGTTACTTCTAAACAGTCAGTTTCAGTAACTGACCGGATTTTCAGGTAAACGGTTTATTATACTGTTTTAAATACACAAAGCACACCGGAAAAAAGGTACGTTTTTCCCCTGAGAGAAAATTAAGTAAGATTTTCTTATCCTAACAACACCCCTGTTGACTTGAGCGTCGGAGTGCCTTTGCAGGTACCCAACCCACCGTACTCAGAGAATCGAAGAAGAGAGAGGGAAAAAAGACAACACAGTGAAAGCAGCACGGAGAAGGAGCAAAGTTGTTAGGTTTGGATTTTGGTCTCCACACCCCTACTGAAACACTTTATATTTTGAAAATTATTTTTTTGAAAAATACTAGTGGTAACCATCAAAAGTTTATAAAAATAACTAATATACTCACTTAAAAGACTCCTACGTAAATACAAGACAACTTTTCATCCAACAATGGTGATGCCAAATTATTTGTCTGCCACATACTTTATTAGCATCCCACTTATGTATTAGCTTACCGTTTATACAAAAAATATATCTAATCTCTAATATTTATTATTTACACTCTTATAAAAATATATTCTCAAGAGATAAATTCTCTCTCTATATATCTCTATATTAGTTTTTTTAAAATATAAGAAATTTGATTGACTTTATTATCTGCTTTAGCAGAAATACCTAATTTAAAACAAATAAACTGATAAAGTTCACTTTTAATAAAAATACTGGAGGTGTCAATTTCAAAATTTAACTACTAATATCTTTTGATGTATAATCCCTTACAAAACGAGAATAAATGGAGTACAACTTTACTCAGCGAAAACATAACTTTTTCTCGTGATGTATAAGGGAAGCAAAAAAAATAGTAAGTAGGGTGTGAGAAAATTCATAAACTTTGGGTAAATATTATATAAAAATCATAATTATATAAACTATGAAAATTGTATATTTAGTCATTAAATTATTAAGATTATACTAATATCAATTAAATATATTTAGTCATTAAATATTTTGTGATAAGGTGTAGTGATTTAATTTTATTATACTCATTTGGATGTAGTGCTTGTGGATGAAAAATTGTATCTTGTTGAATACAAAAAATATACAATTACTACTTCTCGTTTCATTGTTTTAAAAAGTAAAATTATTTCGTGACTCGAAAACATCAAGTATATTAGCAGGTTAAATGAGATAGTTTGCAAACTATTTAATTATAATTTTTACACTATACAAACTTATTTTATTATAATTTCTAACATATAAATTATTGGCTCCTTCATATACTTAATACAGTTTGTTTCTTCTATCATCTTTTTTTTTTCTTCTTTATTTTTACACCACTCTGTTACCGGCTATATCTTCTTTATCATCTCTCTCTAAGGATTCCCTTCTGTCACGTCTCTTATCATAGTGAATATTATTTTATTTTATCATTTTTAATTATTTTTCATGTAATAACACCATTTACTATAATAATTATATTACATTTTAATTTTTGATAAAATATTTTATTAAAAAACTAATAAAAATTCAAAAAATATACTAATCAAACAAAACTATATATTTTATACTTTCATATATAGTTTTCATAATAACAAAAGCAAAATCCACAAGTAAAACAACTCCACCTATTAATTCTACCACAAGTTTGTAATAAAAATAAGAAATATATAGTTCACTTCATTTTTTTAATGATTCTATTTACTTTATAAAAAGTTATGATCATACAAGTTGACATCTAAATTAAAAAAAAGATACATGCTACTGCAGAGGATAATAGTAATATAGATAATTAAAATTTTGAGAATAATCAAGTATTAATAAGTTCATTACGTCCCACAATTTATATATATATATTAACCATCATGCAAACCTTCTAATTCTATATCAAAAGACAAGTTACTGTTACCTATCATTATGGTGATTAAAATAGAATTAAGTAATTAAATATAAATATTACTTTCATAACTTATCATAGTATAGAAATTTGTAATTAAAAAAATAATCAAAACTTATAACAATACACTCCATTCAAATGAATTATTATTTTCCCCAATCAAAGTTTTTGCTTCTCTTCCATGATTAAAACTAAAATTCGAAAGCATTTTAAAATTAAGCAGCACAACCACTCTCAAATTGAATCAAATTTGATCCGTTAATCATAACTAATTTGTACGAATCTAACTGGTACAGATATCTTGAATTCACGGTTAAGAAACCTTTATCGTTGAGGCAGAAGCCTGTATCGACAAAACTAAAGATCTTGAAGTCGCATAAACGGAACACTCTAACATTTTCTAATTTTAATGCTTTTTCAGTGATCTGTTCCTTCAAATGAGAAAAAAAAAACTTCATTTCAATTGTACAAGATGATAGTGAAGATCGGAAAATTGACACGAGAGAAGGCAGCAAGCTGAATTAAACACTCACACAGAAGTTACAGAAGAAAAGACATACCTAATTTCTCAGTAGAACAAAGTTTTGTGCGAAGATTCCAACACCAACACAAACTTAAATTGCTTTAAATTTCTCACATTCTTCACAGCGCAGAGCTATACTGATTCTGAGATATCTCTGTATAGAAGAAAGAGTAAAATGAGAAAAAAAGAGAAAAAAGAGTAAAATCATAAGGAGAAACCTTCGTGTTTTGTTGGAATAAGAAATTGAAGAATGATGGCAGCAAATGGGTTTCATTCGGGGACTAGAGATGGTGTAGCCAAAAGCAGAGGAATATATATATATATATATATATATATATATATATATATATATATATATATATGTAAATTTTTGATTTTTTTTTCTTGCCAATATTAATGTAAGAATAGTATACCTATGCTTGATATTTATTATTTTATTTTGCTGGCTATAAAGTATAAAATATTTATCACTTTTTCATATTATTAATATTAATATTTGTTAGAGAATCTAACTAATTAATTTTGGTTGAGCTCTCATCAACAAATATAAGTTGTTTAAAATTTATTTTGATTTAATTTATTAATTATTCATTTAATTTTATTTATTAATTATGTGAATAAATATAAATTTAAGATCACATTTAATTTTTTAAATAAATTGATCCAAAACTGAACAATAATATTAATATTAATATATAGAGAGATGGAGCAATAGGGTTAGGATTTATTGAGAATCATGGTAAGATCAATTTGGTCAAATTACAATTTTAGTATTTTTTTATACAATGAAAATATAATTAATTTGAACATAATTTTATAATTTTACTAATATGTACATCATATTTTATATAGTTTAAATTCTTTATAAATATGTTATCGTGTAAAGAACAAATCTTATTCTATTGATAAGCTTTAAAATCTATAGTAATTACATGTGTTTATATATGCATAACTTATACTATTTATCATTTATTTTTTATAGGAAATAAATGTACTTAACTATCTTTTTATTTTGTGCAGAAAATGTTACTGAAAGACAGTAATTCAATAAGAATATTTGTTTTGAAAGATTAAAAGGTGAGAGTATCTCTCATAATTTTTTATTGAAAAGTGTGTTTTGAGATAATTACTTAAAAATTTGAAAAGTTTGTTGTGTCAAGACTATATATCTAGTTTCTAGTAGTAATGAAAGGTGATAAAAAAAAATTGTATGACCAAGTACATATAAGACGTGTGGTCTTTCAAAGAAGGGAGTAAAACATTAAATTCTTTATCACCAAAGAATAAACTAGAAGAAAAAACAAGAATGAAAAGCTCAAAGTTCAAAGATTATTTTAAAATATATATATATATATATATATATATATATATATAAAGATAAAAATTAATTTTTAAAGATTAGTATATATATTTTTTTCAATAAGAATAAAAATGTAAATTATCATTAATTTTTATTGACAAAATAAAATTTGCCGATAAATATTAATTATCGAAAAACAATTATTAATGGATATTTTTGTTTGCTTTATCGATGAAAATATCCAACAGTAAATTGTAACTATTGATAAATTTATCAATGAATTTAGTTGTTAAATTTATCAATCTTGTTGACTATTCGCCGTAACTTATTCGATGAAATCAGATTTGTATTGGGATTTTCATCTAAATTTCAGTTTGTCTTCCTCAATTTTGTATTGAGCATCCAACAAAAATTTATAGTGATCATACCCATGTCTTGCCTTCAAACTATCGTTACGTGACTATTGTTATGACATGGTCACTACCGTGATGTGATCTTGTTGTGACGTTTTGTTCGTAACTTGATGAATCTTCCAATCGAGGATACATTATGTGTTTTTTTCACTCAATTGTCGAAGGAGGTTGTCGTGGTTGTTGTCTCATTAGTCATCAAGAGGTCCTATCGCGTATCTTACTACACCTCGAGGTAAGTTGTGCTTTGATTTAGTTTAAAATAAATTTGTTTTTCTATTCAAAATGTTATGACAGATAATGTTTCATGCTTTTACTAGTAAATAAACAACTTTTTAACTCGCACATTACGCTTCACTTTCAAAAAAAATCAAAGCGTATAAAAAGGTGGCAATGTTGTAATTTTGGTGACACTATATGTCTTGGTTTAGTGTGAACTAATGTCTAAGGGTATATACTGTCTTGGTTCTTTGGCCAACCGAAGCAAAAAACCCTACTGACCCAATGCCAATCAAAATTTTCTCCTGACAACTTTTTCAAAATAGGCCTACTGCCTCGGTTCTCTAACTAATCGAGGTAAAAAAAACCCTGACAGTTTTTTCGAAATAGGTCTATTGTCTCGGTTCTCTAACCAACCGAGGCAAAAAAACCTTGACAACTTTTTTGAAATAGGCATACTACCTCGGTTCTCTGACCAACCGAGACAAAAAAATCCTGATAGCTTTTTCGAAATAAATCTACTACCTCGGTTCTCTAACCAACCGAAGTAGTATGTCCTATCAGAAACTGATAACCTCTGATTCAGAACGTTCCAAATCCATTTTGTCAACCTCGGTTTAACCGCGAATCGAGGCCTATAGTTAGTAGATAATTTTAAATTTTCCATTTACAATTTTATTTTGAATTTATTCTGAAAGGTTTATGCAACGGTTGTCTTTAGAACTGAGGTAATAGCCTCTTCGATAGTCAAAATTCAAAAACGTAAAACAGTAACCACTCTTCGATAGTTAGAAAGTAAGAAAGTTGGAGAAAGAATAGAGTGACGAAATTGAAGAATGGGACGACAAGCGCCGCAAGGCGCAAGATCGGCTCTCCAAGCTCCTCTAGAGCTCGAGGGGGGCGATTTTCGACTCATGTAGTGGTCGCGTCGGACGACCTGAGGGTGTCGATGCAGGTCCGACAGAGCGTTTTAGCCGAGAAGAGTTGGTTCTTCGTGGAGAAGCTTCGCTGCGATGGTGCAATGTCGCACTCGGTGGAGATTAACGACTGCGACAATGTGGAAGTGTATGTGGAAGCTATGATTTTGATATACTGCGAGGATCATAAGGCTAGGTTGCGTTCCATGGGCGATGGGTTCCTAAAGTTTTGAGCTTGCTTAAGGTTCCTAAAGTTTTAAGCTTGCTCAGGTTGATGTTCGTGGTTTTGTACATTCTTTTTGTTCTTGTTTCTTGACTGCAATTGGTTTCTTATGTTCTTACTTTTACTTCCATTATTTTGTAAGTATCAATAACAATCATGTTTGATCTTGGGGTTGTGTCATGCTTAGAATATTTGGAATGTATTCCATGGAGTGAGGATGAACAAGAGGAAGTGATATCCTAACTAGAACATTTGTAGATTCATGACTCTACAACTGAAGTTCTTCAAAAAATATCATCGAATCATATCCATTTACTACTAATAGGACTGATGACATCTTCTTAAACCTAATAAAAAATAAAAAAACAAAATAATTTAACGAAAAAATAAAAAATTAAATAAAAATTATATTGAATAGAGACAAAAGTCTATTCCTTTTTATTTTGGTTTAGAACTGAAGCAAAAATTCTCATTTTTATCTTTTCTATGTATATACCTCGATTTGTGCATATAATAAGAAAAAAAAAATAACCACTCTTATTTTCGTTTAGTGCACTGATGTTTAGTTGGTAAGAAACATTCATATCTGTGTATTTAGTACGGTTTTGTACCTAATTGGCTGTAAGTAGAGTGACTGATAGTGTTGGACTTACCAGCATACCAAGCCTCCACAATTTATTTATCTTATCATTGTTTTTAAAATTATTTAAGAACATATTTTAAAATATATTTTATGAAAAAGGTTAGGTGATTTTTTAATGTTAATTCTTCATCATGTTAACAATTTTCTATCTCATTTTATGATGTCAAGTTCTATGTCAGCGGGATAACGCAAAAAAATAAAAATGATAATGATTACAATTGCTATTAAAGAGTAACACGATAAACAGTATTTAAAAGTTAAAATTTTAGTAGTGCGTTGGTATATATATTAATTATTTTTTATTTATTTAAACAATATAACACATAAAAAAAGTAAATAATTGATTAAAATATGTTCAGTATTTATTTGTTTAGATGTTTTATCCTTGTTATGAACCTTTTGAGTTTGGAGTTACTTTGGCTTTACTTCTAGCAAAAGTATTTCTTCCTCCACCTCCATAATGTTAACCTGCATACACACAATTTTTTTTTATTTTATATTGTAAATTCTATATCTTAAAATACAAATTAAAAAATACATTATAGACTATATATTTTGAAATACAAATAAATTATGGATTCTATATTTAAAATAATTTTTTTATGTCATAATACAAAAAAATTGTATTATATATATATATATATATATATATATATATATATATATATATATATTTATATATATATATTGGATAGTGGTTTTTAGAATAAAGAAAATTACATTTTAGATTATACATGTTAAAATGCAAATAAAAAATGCATTTTTAATTATATCTTTCAGAACTGAAAAGTTTACATTCCGAATTACACAATGAAATATAAAAATTTACGAGAGTATATGAACAAAAGTTATGGAGGTGCAGGAACTACTCTATCTTTTCTTAGGTTAGATCAGCATTAGCTTAATATATTGATATCTTTTATGAAGAGTTAGTATCACTAAAAAAAGCTATTTATATGTCAAATTAAGGTGAAAACCGAAAAGTAAAGTTAGGAGAAAAGGATTATCGTTGAATCAGTATTGCTAGAGTGAAACCACAGAAACATTGAACCTTAAAAAGAACGTAAGAATATTAAATGAAATACCTTAGCCTAGATATTCATTTACTTGTTAAACTAATCTTTTGAATTCAGTTGGTACTTTATCTATCAAAGTCAATGAAGAACTCTCTACGTTACAATCTTTTTCCGGTTCCTTAATCTTCTTCATTTTCACCCAATAATAATATAATAAAAGAACGAAATCTATATGGTAAGGGCGTTAATGGATAGAGTCGTTACGTAACTGTAACCGTGCAAATTTTGAAAGTTTTTGTTTAATAGAGTTTTTTCAGACAAGGTAATTTTACTTTGAAATTCAGGAATCGTTAATGGATGAAAATTTGAATAAGCCATCAATGACGAGGCAATTCAACAGCAGTGTGAAAAGAATCATATGACAACTATTTCTTTCTCCATTTTATTCAAAGTGGATACTTTCCTTGGTCAAAAGAAAAAAAATATTAATAAAAGAAATTATGTTTTGTTATTATACGAAAAATTTCAGCAATCATTAAAAGAAAGGAAAAAGTTCGTGAATCCTCGGCTGAGAAAGAGATCAAAGATGTATTCATATATATATATATATATATATATATATATATATATATCTTCCCCCTCTCTGTATATATAATCACATTTTGTCAAAATATAAAATGTGTGTAAATTATAATCTCTCTCCATTAGAACGTTTATTTTAATGAATGCATAATGTGTTTATATTAGATAAAACTTGTATGATATTTCTCAATACAAATAAATAAATAAATATATGAAAAAATAATAAATGAGAAAATATTAAATGAAGAGAGTGTTCAACAAATAACATTATTTATAATGATGGTCATTCATTACCGAAAAATACGTGTTAAACTATTATTAGGGTTGGATTTGCGTCACATGCAACTCTAAAATCATGGATGGTAATTCGTTTGTGTTAATATTTAAGATTGACTCTAAGTAATGTTAGTTTAGCTAGTCCTAATTCATTACTAATTTTAAAATTTATTTTAATTAAAAAAATGTAACATTGGTCAAGCTTAATGTATTTTATTTTAAAAAATTAATTAGTGTCCATCATGTGAATTTAAAAAAAATACAAAATCATATGCAGTTTCTATATTCAACAAATATAAAAAAATTATAATTGATGAAAGAGATGGATGTAGATAAATAAGTATAAGAGAGATAAATGTAGATGAAAAAGATGAATGCGAAGGAATGAATGAGGAAAAGAATGTGGTGGAAAGAGCAGAGGACAAAAAGATGGATAAAAGAGATAGAAAAGAAATATAGATGAATGTGTGTGATTCAAAAATATCAGTATGGATAAAGCAGATGAATGTGGATGAAAGTGAAAAAATTTATAAAATGAAAAAATTTATAAATGTGAGCGAAGAATAGAAGGTGATGAAATTTATATAACAAGTAAGAGAAGAAAATTGTAAGTGAATAGATTTGTCATCTTTGTTGAATTTAAGTAATTAGACTAAAAGGAATCGATTGAATCCTAATTTGATAGTCAAATACAAATTAAATTGAATGATATTGAGATTCAATTTTTATAAATCAATTTAGTAGATTGATTGAATGAGTTAATTCTTAAAATTTGAATGTGAATATTTATAGAACTATAATATTATATTTGATATGTTGTAAATGAACTTAGGATTTCTCTAAACTTAAACTTAATTAGTCTAAAATAAAATCCCAACTCTATTTATTTCTAACATGATGCAAATAATGAAGAAAAGTTATATATTAATTTTCTTACTTCTTTTTTTTCTTAAAAAAATATAAAATTTTATATTTTTATACTAATTTTATCCTTATATTATATATAAATAATATAAAAGTATGTCAAATATCATTATTTAATAATGAAAAAACCATTCACTTGAAAGTGATTAAGTTATCAAGTTAATCTACTAGTTGTCAGGTTTTTCTTTTTCTTTTATCAAAATGGTGCTATATTAAATGCAAATGATTAGAAAAAGCAAATTTTATAACCTTTAGGGACATGGAAAATGATGTCTACGTACACCTTCATTTTGAATAAGTCATGCATGACACAATTTCAAATATTTAAAAGTAAAACCCATATTGGCTCTACAATATTGGTGAAAGGAGAAGTTATTATATGATCAAACATGATTTTGATTTTTTGTTTTTAATTTGAATTTAAGTTGTGCTAATTTTATATAACTTTAGTTCAAATCAGATTATATTAAAGTCATTATAATCCTTTACAACTTTAATTCAAATCTGATTATACTAAAATGATGTTATTTTTATTCGACTTAAGTTCAAATTAAAAAATAATAATAATTAAAATCATGTTTGATCTACACTACTTTTTCTCTTACCTAAATACTATAGGATCATCATGACTTCACTTTAAAGTTGTCATGCATGTTGTGTCATGTACATTGCGTCTTGCATGATTTCTTCATAGTCATATTTGTAAATTTCTTAAAACTTATTCATTTCGATAATTTTTATATAAGATTGTATATTATAATAAAAAGAAACCCTTAAACGCCTATAAAATGCTTGAGTAGAGAATTTTATTTTTCCACTATAGTTTTCAATTTTTCTCACATTTTTATAAAAGTAAACACTTTGTTAGGATAAATAAGTTAACTTCTGTTTAGACAATGGTGAGTTTTTTTTTTAGATTATCTTTCTTGTTGGGTAAACCATCGACTCGCATATCACGGTTGAGTTTATGGAGAAGTGGTTCACCAGAAAAACACAATACCAATGAGATATGAGCCTAAAGAATTGATACTACTTTCTACACAAAATCTTAAGACTCTGAGTTAATGGATATGGGACTTAGACTCACACTTTGATTCACAACACCCCTCCGTCGTATAACACATGAGAGATAGAATGTTTAGGTTTTCTTAATTTTTTTCATGAGTATTGACTTATTCCTGTTATCTCTTTTGTACTTTCTTTCATATATTTTCGGCTGCTGCAATATGTTTAACATGTCAAATTTACTAAAAATAAATAAATAATAAAGTGAAAAGAATAAAACCATCTTAGAGAAAATGCTAATCATTATTAATGTTAACCACCGTGTACAGTTCATCAGCTTCAGAACTTAAAACTTGATTACTTTATTTCTTAACGAACTTCTTATTTTCTTTAAACCGCTCTTCGCTATTTGATTCATTATATAAACGCATGAGCTCACTGGTCGCACACGGTGGTTTCTTCTTTATTCTACCTACTTAACATTAGTTTGTCGTTTCTATCTAACATCATTTGAATAAATCTTAGGATACATATGATAAATACTATTTGTTATACGACAGAAAATTTATCAAATGCCCTACTTGGGTCAAGACACATGACACATTATATTTCTTTACGTAAATCATTATTCGAATATACGTCTTAGGATACATGAGAAATACGCGTTATACGGTAAGAAAACATTATTAAATGCCTTCTTGGGCTATTACATCACGAAAAAGTTGTTCAGACATATGTGATAATACAACTAGGATAAGAAAATACTTTGAAATGGTAAATGGTCATATAAGAATAATTTAAAACCCTGGATGCAACCCTTATAAATGGTGGATATATATGAAGGCAAATTGAGAGGTATATCAGTTAAGTGTTATAGAAAAGCTTTCAATCTTTTGCTCACTACATCATTTCCATGGCTGAAATAACATCAACTCAACCTAAATTGAATGTTCCCCCAGTTGAGAACATTACTTCTTCTCAGCACAGTGCAGATCTTTTTTCTGCTTCGAATGATAACATACCCACCGTTGATTACTCTCTACTATTTTCTGATAACCCTGTTCAACGATTTCTTGCCCTAGAAAACCTTCGCCAAGCATGTCAAGAATATGGCTTCTTCTATGTAAACTCTTTCACCTATATATATACGCTATGCATGAATCCTTTTCTCTTTCAATGTTATTATTACACCTCAAATATTTCATATGTATAACATGTTTCATCATATATATGATTATTGCTTCGCATGCATCATGCAGTTGGTAAACCACACCATCCCAGATGAAGTGTTGGACTCTACTCTAAAGGGGTTTTCTGATTTCTTTGATCCAAAAACCATAGATGAAAGAAGGGTCTTCCGCAAAAGTGGTCCATCAGATAAAATTCGATGGGACCTAAACTCGTCTGCTGGAGAAAATAGGGAATATCTCAAAGTTATCGCACATCCCCAGTTCCATGCTCCTTCTAATCCATCAGGAATTAGGTATAAATATATAAAGGAACCATGATGTTTAGTATTTCTCTATAATATATTTTATAATACTGTTTTATGTTTTTGTGATGTTTCATTCGAATGTGTTTGGGACATTTGTTTTATCAGAAAAATTTTAGAAGAATATCACAAAGAAATGAGGAATATAGTAGCAGGGTTGGGAAGATCAGTGTCTACAACATTAGGGTTTGAAGAAGACTACATAGAGAAGGAGTTCAACCTGAAGTCAGGGTTTGATGTGATGGCTATGAATCTTTATCCACCAAATTCTAGGTCAAAGGGAGAGATTGGTATCCCTGAACACACTGACCCTGGCTTTGTGGTTACCCTAGTGCAAGATGTAGATGGTGGACTCCAAATACTATCACATCAAGGAAAGTGGATCAATGTTTATATACCCCATCATGCAATACTCATCCAACTTGGTGATCATCTTGAGGTACTTTAACTTAATTTAGTTTAAGTCATTTTTACCTAATTTTGGTTACTTCAAGAAGCTCTTGTGTTAACTTTTTTCAACCTTGACTTAGGTCTTAACCAATGGAAAGTATAAGAGTCACATCCATCGAGTTATTGTCAACAAAAATAAGGTGCCAAGGATATCTGTGGTCACCCTTCATGGACCTCAGTTGGCGAAATTCATCAGCCCGGGCGTAGAGTTTGTTGATGAAGAACATCCACAAAGATACCATGGGATGACCTATAAAGAATCATTGGAAGCAAATGGGGGTCATGAGATAGATGTGCAGTCCTCCCTTGACAAAATTAGATTTTTGTGAAACTTTGAACGAATATAAAAAACAATTAATGAACACTTGTTCTCACCTACAATTGAAAAACAAACGAGATTACAAAAATATTTTAATATAAAAAATGATATATATATATACTAAAAATGTATAGAAAAATTAAACATTATATAAACTATATGATGTTGGTATATCAATACTCAATTAAATAAGCTCTCACTTGTATCGTATCATATATTATTGTATACTTGTATCATTATTGTATGAATAAACTATTTTATTCAATTATTAAATTAATAAATTTTCTTTTATTAGTGTTATACACAGATATTTCCTCTAGCTTAACAACTTTGTAAAAAAGCTTTTGTTAAAACCGTTTTTCTCTATTTCAGTTGTAAATTTAATTATTGTATATAATCCATCTATGCAATTATATCAAATGAGTTTATCTTTTCCTTCTCAAGGATTCTTGCTTTTTGTCTTTCTCTAAAGTATGTTTTCATATCACTAACATGGTATTAGAAGGTACATTCTTAGCGTCTTTTGGTGTATTTTTTCATCCTTGATCGACCAACCATGATTTCCCTATTAAAAAAAATAAACAAACCGCACACTAATAATATAACTCTATGCTTCAATGTGTGTTAATTTCATTCATTGACATGGGTTCTATATACAGTAACAAAAGTAACACATTACATAAGAATAAAAATGACTGACGCAAGAATAAAAACTACTGACGTGAACAAGAATAAAACTGAAAAAAAAAACTAAAATAATCTAGACTGTTTCTACCAAAATAAAAACAAATCATTGGTTGGCCAAGGTTGTTACTGTGAAGCAAAAACTAAAATAATAACTAAAATATGATCGCGATACAACTTATTCGCGATTCTGAAAAATAAAATTTCACCTGAAATTACTAATTAACTATTTATGATTTTAAGTTTATTTAACAAGTTTCTTTCGTAAATTTAAATTCTTCTTCGGATAAACTTCCTTAATTCCTGAAATGATGCGACATATAATGATTTTGTAAATATATCAACTATTTATTTCTTGTTTACTACGTGTTTAAGTTTCACGCTTCCTTTTTTCACCTTTGTCGGAATGAAATGAAAATGGACATTAATATGCTTACTTCTTTCATGGTTGATTGGATTCTTTGCCAACTCAATTATTTATCTATTGTCCATCCGAAATACTACCAAAAAGGAGGACATTACCGAAGGCCAGAGTCCGTCGGAAACATAAAAAAGTCGTCGGTAATGCATATAACCCAATAAAGCATACTCTAATTTTCTAGTATGTTAAAGAGTATGAAAGGGTTACGAGGCATAAGGTTATGTTGTGTAGGACCTATGTCCTTGGTAGCCTAAACCATCCAAATCTTGACCAATTGATAGAATTAGTGTGAGGATTGGAATGAACGAAAAGGACATTCATTTCGATGATTAGATGTGCATATGGAATAGAGCAATTGGAGAAGTGGTTGTTGAAAGATGGGTTTCAAGATATGGTGAAAGGGAGAGGGATTCTAATAAAGAGTTGGGGGCCACAAGTGTTGATATATGCACAAGTTTAGGACCTCAAATTTGTTGTGCACTTAGGACAACAACATCACGCTCAACCAAATACAGTAGAAAGAGTTCATACAATAAAGACATGTCCTTAAACATAAATGATGTACTTGGAAATGATGAAATTTTGGACAGTTCACTTCAACTACAGCCCTTCAACAATTGTGCCTTAGCCCCTAATCGAAACCACAAAATCAGAATATATAAATTCACACCATAAGGATGATAAACTTGTAATATTAGAGAAATTATAGCCAATTAGGTCCTAACACGAGAAAGAGAAAAAAAAGGACCTACCCAACTATAGGAAGTATGCTCTTCTCGTTCTCAACTTTTGCTTCTAATGAGCAAATGAAGAAAGTGAACCTATATGAAATTAATCAAATCAGAATAAGATGTCAAATCTTAATAAAAAAATTTACAAACTAGTTAACAAGAAAGAAAACTCCTAACAACTAGTTTATAATACATTTTTTTTAATAATTACTCACAAAAAAACATGGAAAGGGCTTACAGGAACAATTAGTGTTCAAATATGAGAAATAGATTTCTAATCATACTATTCTTTTTCATTCGATCCTATATTGAATGATTACAAAAGAAAAAGCCTCTAAACAATATTTTGAACAAATTACATTACCATTGAACAACAACTTCAATGCAATGCAATGATACTCAAAACGAAAATGTGTAAGCACAGTTTGAACCTACCTCCTCACGCAGCGACAACGGTCTCGTCACACACCCCTTCGATTGGCGGCTTCGCGATAGTCCAAACCCTACTCAGGCCGCCATAACACCCTCCTCAAGCCACCACCCACCGTCACGGAACCCCTTCCACCGACAATATAAACCCTCACCTCAACCACCAGCTTCCTCAGGGTCAATTTCATTCCACGATAGACGAATGAGCACACCGCGATTGAGGAGTAGATGAAATCAAAAAAAAAGGAGAATGGCGTAAAGGCTAGGGGGAAGTGCGAAAAAATGGCAACCATTGAACGAGAGAGGAAGATTAGGGTCGAGAGGGTTTTGGGGGGAGAAGCTTTCACAAAGACTGAATTTGGGAGAATGGGAGAGCGAAATCCCAAATTCTAATTTCACTAAATTGAACCTTATACCGAAGGGCGTATTCCTTTGGTATTGTCACTGTTCCATTACCGACGGACAAAAGCCTTCGGTAATCAATTACTCAAATAACCGTCGATAAATCCTTTGGTAAAGGAACTTTACCGAAGGACAAAAGGCCGTCGGTATTAATCCTTCAGTAATAAACATATTTCTTGTAAGCACCTTTTCATCTTTCATTATTTCCAAATTCTTCAGCATATTTCTCAGCCATATTGAATGTTGAACACTCCAAGATGTTGCCACATACTCAGTCTCACATGTGGATAGTTCAACAATAGATTGTTTCTTTGAGAGCCAAGTAAATGTTGTATCCCCCATAAAGAAGACATATCCCGTTGTGCTCTTTCGATCCTCCACATCTCCACACCAGTCCCTATCTGAATATCCACTAAGTTGGTAGTTGTCCGACTTAGTATACCATAATCTAAAAGACATAGTTCCCTTTATATACCTTAGTATCCGCTTCAATGCTTTCCAATGAGAATACATTGGCTCCTTGATGAGTGCATATTTATGCCCACATTTATGTTTTAAAATTCAAATTTTTGATGAGAATCTTGTGCTTAAATGATTGATTTAAAGTGAATTTGTGATGATTGGATTTATTCGGTTTGGGAATTAAAGATGCTTAAAATGTGATTCTTAGTTGCATAAATTATTTTGGATGTTCTAATGTTTATTTGTTCAACTGAAGTTAGAATTTTATTCATTTAAAGCATGAAATTGAATGGTAAAAGGTGGTCCAATCTGGTCAACTTAGTGCTCCTATGCAATTTTGAAAAGAAAGAGATGACTAAAGTGCAATTAGAGAAAAAAAATCTAGACTTCTGTGCAATTTTGAATAAAATAAAAAGGGTTGAAATGTAATTTTGGGCAAGTTTAAATCTGTTAGATATTTTAAAAGATAATTTGGAGAAAATATATCTTAAGATATATTAAATGATATTGTTAAATAATTACCTTATTTAACTATATCAATAAATATCAAAAGATAATATTTGCCAAATCTTTTTGAATCTAGAAAAGATATTATCAATATTCTCAAAAACCGATTAAATCTTTTGAATATTTGGAAGATATAAAATATAAGATAAAAGATCTTATCAACAGAAGATTCAGAGTCCAAGCCCAATCAAGCCTATATAAAGAGACCCAGGGGAGGTAGAAAACATAACTCATTCATTCTCAGACTCCTCCACTGGAAGGAAGCATCCACCACTCCTCTCACTTTTATTTTATCATGTGTTTTACTCCATTCATGGAGGGCTAAGCTTCTAGAGTTATTCCACTGTAATTTCATTATGGATTCTGAGGTTAAGTTGAGTTAATGCAATTGTTTCTTTTGATTATTGATTTGAGTTGCTCTCTTTCTATGTCTTTCATATGATTAAATTTAGGAACTTTCATATGATTAAACGAGTTTTTGCTATCAATTGAGAATGTACTTTGATTGGTGGTAATAATTTTAACTATAATTATTTTAGAATTTCCTTTGATTAATTAGCTTTTAATTTGGTTAGGAGATTTAAGAATAGACATGATTAAACATAATAGAATTTGATTGAGAATGTACTTTGGTTGAATTCATTGTGAATAATCTAGAAAGGTCTTGCATTTGATCGAGAATCTACTTTGGTTAATTGTATGATCGTCCTCAAATTAATTAAGAATGTACTTTAATTAATTTGAAACTCGAACAATAATCAATTGAACAATGATATATTGATAACCGATGATGAATCTATCTTGGAAAAGCAATGAAATTAGCTTATTTCATTATAATTGTTTCTAGGTTTCCTATTTGTTCTTCAAACATTAACTTCATTAGCATAGTTTCTCACTTTTATTCTTAAGCATTGCATAACATTCATAAGAGTCAAATATTGAAAAGCAATTCCGTATTCGGTTGGAGACGACTCAGGGTTACTTTAACCCTATCTACTTTCTTGAATACTACTTGACAATACTGAAGTTACCTTGAAAAGTAATATTAATTTGATAGCTTCAACAACAACGTATCACTTCTCCATAAAACGGCTTGCGACTCTCACACTGTGTATAAGGTCTGGCCTTGTGTTTGTTAAGTACCTAAGACTCCTAATCAAGCTTCGATATCTACTTACATCAATACGATCCCCTTCTCCATTTTTTGATAACTTTGTGTCAGGTTCCATTGGAGTGGAAACTTAATTGCATTTCATCATATTTTCCTTTTTCAGTATATCATCAGTATACCTCTTTTGAGACACAAAAATCCCTTTTGAGTTTTGGTTCACCTCCAAACCCAGAAAATATCTCATGATGCCCAGATAGGTCATTTCATACTTCCTCTTCATCATTTCTTTAAATTCTTCAAGTAGCTCGGCTTTACTTCCCATAAAAATCAAGTCATCTACATATAGAGCAACGAACAACATACCTGCTTTATTCTTCCCTACGTATAGAGCATATTCATACGAACATTACTCATAACCATTTTTCTTGAAATAGGTATCAATTCTTTCATTCTAGGCACGAGGAGCCTACTTCAGACCATACAACGCCTTCTTTTATTTCAACGCCTTCTTTTCTTCATCTCTTCTCATATAACCCAGAGGTTGCTCTACATAGACTTCTTCTTCAAGAAATCCATTCAAAAATGCAGACTTCACGTCCATCAACTGAATCTTCCATCCTTGTTGAGCTGCTAGTGAGAACAATAGTCGAATTGTCTCCATCCTTGTTGCTGGAGCGAATATTTCATCATAGTCAATTCTTTTTTTTCTATTTGTATCTCTTCACCACATGTTAGGCTTTATAGCGCTTTACCTCTCCATCTGCATTAGTTTTCTTCTTCTATACCCACTTTTCACCATATGATTATATATTGTTGTTATTGTTGTTTTCGTCATCATGTTTGTTGTTTTAGTTTCTTTCACTATGTTGGCCTATAGTTATAGTTTTTGTTGTAACTTCAGAATTAATTTAAAGTTAAAGCTCAAAATAAGAGCTTTAAAATAATATAGTGGTTGAAAATTCTCAATTTTTTGAAACCTTAAAAGAAGACTCAAAAATGAAGGTATGGTAGAAAAACAAAGTAAGATAAATAGAAAAGGACCTAAATTATTTTAGGTTTGTTTATGGTAGGCTTTGCATAGGATAAGAGTCCTAATATAAAGTACATAACATTGATGAATTTTCATCAAATCATGGATGGATGTATGATAGATGTTATAGAGGAAATGTGCTTTAAAAGAGTATTTTTATACTGGGAGTTGAAAAGTTTATAACCAAAGCTTGTGAACTGTTATCACTATGACAAGGGAGTTTGATGTCCATGTATTAAGTATGATTGTACAAAGATTTTGGAGGAAAAATTTGTGAAGGTTCACCTCTACAAACATGGTTTCTAACCTAATTATTTGATTTGGATCGATCATGGTGAATGAATGCTAGAAGGTGATTTAGATAATGATGTAACTTGGATGAGTGTGGAGATGGATGGTGAACAAAATAACCAATTTATGTCAATGCAAGACATGGTGCATGATGCTCTTATGCAACATGAGTCGTACCAAGTAACGAATTCAAATAACATGGTAGAGGCTCTGAATGAAGAAACTCAATTTATTGGATGCAAATACACTGTTGTATAAAAGGGCATCAGACTCTGAATTATCAATGTGTGTCAGGCTATTAACTTGCAATTCCAATTGGAATGTTCTTGACCAATGCTTAGATTTTATTATACTTTTTTTTTGTAATTTTGAATTGTAGTTATTCTATTTCAACAATGCTAACTTATTCATTGTAATCACAAAGCAATGTGTCATGGAGGGTTGAAGAGGAGGATAGAGTTCTATAAAGTTTTCACTCCAAAGCATCTCATAGACTCTAAGAGATGTTTAAAGAAGCTTAAAAAGAAGGTAAAAAGCCTAATTAGATGGGAGATTTTATTTGGAACGGTTTGTTGGAGAAGTGGAACATGCTTGTGTATCGAGAAAAGTGTGATACAGTTAAGAAAAATTGTTGATCTGAAAAGCGCAAGTAAGTGAGTTTGCACCCCATCAGATATACTAGTGTGCATGACCATGTTATTCGTTTGGTATGACATCTTTATATATTTTGAATTCATTTATAAATGTAATAACAATTGTTTACTTAATAAATTTCTTTGTTTCTAGTTACATGAGCTTGGTCTTTTAGTCCATGTTGATGAAATCTTTCAACAAACATATATTCTTCGCGCAATAAGGGATTTTGTCAATGAGATATCTAGGTGGACACATGTTAGTTTTTACCAACTCTATTACATTTTACACCTGGTGTATTTACTATTTTAACATAAACATTCTTATTTCAACAAGAAGAATTTCAAACTAGATTTTCTTAAGCAATATATGAGATTATATCTGTTGATGTCTCATAATGAAGTCCTCTAAATCATTCTAAGGAGGAAAGACTAAGAAACAAATGTTAGTTAGAGCTGGTAGGTGAAAAGTACAAGGGACGCATATACGAGATTCGACATGTCGATTCTCATAATGATTGTGTTAACGGTTACTTACAACAAACACAAGCATTTTCTAGTTAGCAAGTCAATCTAGAGGACTTTATTCAACTTCAAACGTGACTAGCAAATAGTGAGGAACAAATTTGACAAATGAATTCCTAATTTCAAACTAGATTTGACACCTTATAGAATTTTATTGGTGCGATCATCCAATATCTTCCGCCTCTGGCTGTAACACTTGCACAAAATATTTTTTAGACATCAAATACTGAACAACGAAACTAGCCATACGACAATGATCAAGTGCAACAACAAGATGAACAACCCCTAGTTCGCCTTATTCTTATCATTATTTTTAGTATTAGGGAACTCCAAATTTTATTTATCACCATGTTTAAGTTCTTATCGACTCTAAATTTTATTTATTAGCATTAGGCATTTTTATTTTATAATGTTTGAATTTAGAGTTTTCATGTATTAATATTGTTGTATGTTGACATGTTTTGCTTAATGAGTATTTCTTAGATATGTTTGTTGTAGTATGTGTACTTTAATCAATATGTTTGCATAATTATTCCAAGAAAGAAGTTGTTTCATCAGTGCTAACAATTACTTTACATACGTATTGATATGTAGGTAATTACATACAAATATAATTATATATAGATTTATTTGTATGTAATTACTTATGAATATATTTGTATTTAACTACCTACAGCTTAATCCATAGATAACATTTACTATGACCAATTTATTTATGGATTTTTGTTCGTAGGTAATTGATAAAGGTCGTACTCGAATCAAATTAATGTGCAATTACAAATGTAGTATATTAGGAAGTGACTTATAGGTCGTCTCTCAATGACCAAATTTGGTTCAGCTAAAGGATAAAAAAACGTTGTGGGAAGGATTTTTGAATAGATTTGTGAATGGAAATCAACTGAACAATTAACATAGATTAAACACGGATTAAAAATAGGTTGGCATTAGCTCGATTGTAGTGTTCCAATCCCATATTAACTATAATTACCCACTCTTCTCACCCCTAATCCAACACGAAATAATCTAACTAAGCAAAGTATTAAACAATTTTCATAAAAGCGAATTAAGCAAACACAATGCACCTATTTAATCGATTAATTATGCACCATATAGATTAATCAACTAAGCGAAGATTAAACACCTATTAGACCACTAAGTGTGTCCTAATTGCAAGTGCAAAAATAGATTGAATATGAGCAAGGTCAGAACAATAGAATCACAATTACGGTTCAATAATCTCAAGGAACACATTGCAACCTCCCTAATGTTCAACCAAATAGATTGAGCCTTCCATGAAAATGAGTTCCAAACAATAAAAATGAATAAAAAACATAACAGCAGCGCCAACTGAACTACAACAAAACACTAAATGAAACTTCAAATGAACCCAAAAACGAAATTAACCCAAAAACGTAATGCAATGAACGAAATTGAAAGCGGAATGGGAAAACATAAACATAACTGCAAAACTGAATAAAATGGCAAAATGGAATGCGAATTTGAAATTGGAAAACGAAATGAACAGAGGCAAACGAAATTGTAAAATGTCAGAGCGGCTGCAGCGGAATAGTTAGCATGGGATAACAAACCAAGAGGGGGGTGAATTGGTTTTAATAATAAAGTGTGCCTTTTTAAATTTCTTCTCAGTTTTACTTACTAAGCATATAATAAAAATTAATAACAAGAGTAAGGTTGAGAAAAATTTTCACAGATGATTTTATCCTGGTTCGGATCTTACCAATCCTACATCCAATCGCTTATATCAAACCAAGATAAACACTTCACTAATCACAAAACGATTACAAATTACAATCACAAAGAAACAATTTGTAAAAGTTTAGAAACCACCTCTCTTGATACCACAAGAGATGAACCTGCACCTCCTTTGAGTCTTCACAAAGGATGAATCACTTTCTCCGAATACTTCACAAAGGATAAACCTCTTCCAAACACTTCCTTAGTTGCACCAAGGATGAACCAACTATTCCTCTATCACCGCAGTAGCACTTCAATAGCTTCGCAGACAAGAGTTTCCTTAGCTGAGCAAGAGTACACACAATTCTCAATGATTTTAGAGATCTAGAGCACAAGGGAAGAGTTATTGTTGATGAAAAATGAGAGTCTATTTATAGACTCAAGCAAATACTCCTCCGTTCTTCGTTTCCAGCCATTTAACGCTTTTAATCGATTAATATCTTTGTTAATCGATTAAAATGAGTGCAACGACTAGTTTTAACGGCTATAAAACTCCAACGATCACTTTTAATCGATTAATTCTCATTTTAATCGATTAGCTAATCGATTAAAGTAAGTTTTAATAGATTATTACAAAGCCAACTAGAGTTTTTCAGCTGTTATCGATTTAATCGATTATCACTGGTCTTAATCGATTAATATGGTACATTCTTGACTCCAAACATCAAATTTGAACTATGAAAGTACATGGAACCAAAAACTACTAAGAATCTAAGTCCTAACCACTTAATTACAATTATTACAAAAGCTTTATATAATAATACAAGTCTTCGAATGATCTTCTTGAAACTTATACTTATTGACTTGATTTGGACATCATCAAAACTTCTTCATCATTTTGCTAACATAAAATACAAAACAGAACAAGAGTAGTAGAACGAAATGGAATGGGATTGCAATGAATTAAAACGAAAATGATTTAGTATATCAATTAATCGAGAAGTAAAAAGAATGAAAATAATGGTCTAGTAGAATGAGAAAGAGTCTTCTAGCACTAAACCCTAAGCTGCCAAATCAGCTCCCTAAAATGGGCTTCTACCAAAATGACCAAAATTGGGCTCAATGTTCAAAAGTCTACCCAAAATACATCAAAACAAAATAAAAATTGGATAAACAAATTTGAGGTGGATAAATGATGTGGCAAATGATGTGACAACTCTCTTTGAGTCCCAAAATATAATATCGTGAAAATAATAACGAAAATAATTAAGTTCAGATAATCAAATTAATTAAAATAAGAATTAATGGTCAAATTAAACCCAAATAACAAAAATGAGAAAATAATAGAACAATTAAACACAATTCATTAATTAAATTTGATATAGAAAGTTAAGTGAATAAGACAAAATAATTACTTATAAGTAATTCACAAATAAGATCGTATGAATTTTGAGTTAACTATGAATTTATGCTCCAAATACGATTTTTTTTATTTTAGTGAGCTTTTATCTTTTTCTTACATAAACAACACATAAAACATATAGAAAAACAGTTGAATCTCCTCATCTTTTACTATTTAAAAGCTTATAAAAAAACCAGCTTTTCCAAGAGAGATGAAATTCACCCAAATCAATCTCTCTTAATCCCCGAAATCTTCTGACTCAACAAACCAAAATCATCTAAAGACCAATTAAGGTATCAAAAAGCTTAGTAAGAATCAAATTCTTAAGATTTTCCAGACCAGAAATATTGGATGAGAGATGAGATAAAGATCAATTAATGCCATTCCAGGCCTATGAAAGTTTAGTAGAGAAATGAAACTTTTAGGACACCATTTGTTGTTTTAGAAGTTAATCTAATCACCATGCTCACAATCCAATCCAAAATAGTATCAGCAGTACCACACTAAGAACTTTACCTTTTCTAAAAATAAGTTTTAAACAAATTTAATTAACAAATGACTGAAAGTACCAAATTATAGGAATTCAAAAAAGATTAAAACAACTAAATAAGTAAAAGGATTAGAACATTTATGAAAGGCAAGCAAACCTTTATAATTATCTTGTTAAAAAGAGGATAATAAAAAATGATTTTTTAACATAATTCAACCATAACAGAAGCCAAGGAACTTCATGAAATTGTCAATAGTGTTTTCATTTGTGATATTGTTTCATTTATTTAATTTTGTATATCTTAAAAATATTCTAAAATATTTATGTGTTTTTCAAACATTTTCTAATTAACCTATTTCTTTTCAAAACAGTTAAATGAATAACTACAATATTAATACTCTTTTAATTATTTATTTATTTTTATATATCTATTTTTTAAAAAACATTTTAAATTTTATTCGACACTTTTAGAAATCCTCAAAACCTAGTAATCAATTAAAGGAAATAAATTATTCTTATAAGATAAGTATTGAAAAGTCAATTATCTATATATATATATATATATATATATATATATATATATATATATATATATGGGGTTTGCTAACGCGCGTGTTTTTCAGTTGATACATTTTAGCAATGTGTACCGGGTTTTAGTAGACAAAAATACCCTTATATACCATGGATTTTAAGTTTTAAGGTTAAGGGTATTTTAATAATTTTTATTCTCAAAACTAAAAAAAAATAAAAAAATCCCCAAAACCTTTACTCACCTCTCTCATTCCTCTCAACCCTTTCTCTTTCATCTTTCTCACTCCAATCTTTTCTCTGTCATCCCTACTGTAGCCCCAATTGAAAAAATAAAAAACATTTGTTGTTAAACAATCTTACAAAAAAATGATTTTATAATGAGTTTTCATCTTATAATTTTTGTCGTATATAATTTTATCTAATTTTCACAAGCATAAAGGAATTGGTAATTGACGTGGAAAAAATCAGAAATACTCGCGGTTAAACAATTTCTTACAAAAAATGATTTTATAATGAGTTTTTATTTTATAATTTGTCTTTATCTAATTTTATCTAATTTTCACAAGCATAATGACATCAAAGGAATTGGTAATTGGCCTGGAAAAAATCAGAAACACTAACAATTTCTTATAAAAATTGACTTTATAATGAGTTTTCATTTTATAATTTTTGTCGTATATAATTTTATCTAATTTTCACAAGCATAATGACATCCAAAAGAATTGGTAATTGGCCTTTTTTTAGAGACGTTGATTCAACATATGCAGATGATGAAATTAGAGAGATTAGTGAAAATGGTGAAATTGAAGAGATCTTGGATGAACCTTTGCCTGAAGGTGAATATGTCAATGACTCAACTCTTTACAAAGGCAAATTGTTTAAAGACAATTGTTTCTGATTTTTTTAATTGGAGCTAGGATAACAGAGAAAATGTTGTAGTGAGAGATGAAAAAGAAAGGATTGAGAGGAATGAGAGAGGTGAGTAAGGGTTTGGGGGTTTCTTTTTTTTTTTTTTAGTTTTGAGAATGAAAATTATTAAAATACCCTTAACCTTAAAACATATAATCCATGATATATAAGGATATTTTTGTCTACTAAAACCCGGTACACATTGCTAAAATGTATGAAAAACAGACGTACGCGCGTTAGCAAACCCATATATATATATATATATATATATATATATATATATATATATATAAACATTTCTAGCATACTAAGTGTATGTCATCTTTTAGTATATGAAGAAAAAAAATCCCTTTATTGTGTAGTTTAAAATATTAATAAAATTATAACTGATTTTCTAAATATTTATAATATATATATATATATATATATATATATATATATATTAATAAACTCGCGAATATAGCTTTTATATCCATAAAATATAATCATTGATATGGAAATAAAAATTTATATACCCTTTTTTCTGTTATATATTTATTTAAGATTCATTTCCTTGTAATGCATAAAATATTAACAATGTTTTTTTAAATGTCAATAAAATTATCATTCATTTTTATTCTCCTATTTCCACTTTTTCCTTTTGTAACCAAATTTATCTTCTTTTAATAAGAAGTAAAATTAATATTTAAAATTATTCTTCGTGATATGATTTTTTGATGTTTCAATTATATAATTTGTTACTAAAACATATTTTTAAATTCTGTAAAAAAATGTGGAGAGTATGAATATTTGAAATTACTAAATAAATAAAAATATATATGTTTTATTTTTTTTTCTTTTATGTTTGACGTGGGTTCAACTTTTATGTCTTTAATGTCTTTAACTGATCCTTAAAACATTAATGAAACTTCTTCATTTAAAAACAAAGAAACTGAACGTTATCAGGAAGTAATAAATATTGCAGGAAGAAAAAGTTAGAAGAAATACACAAATGAAAGAAAAAAAATGTTAAGGAAATATAAATATCCAATTTTGAAAGATGAAATTAATCTTCACACATTACAGAAATTTTATAAAATGAGAATAAAAATTGAGAGAAAATCATGCACAATGCCAACAATTTAGTAAATTTATATAACAGAAACTCGTTATTTTATTTTATTTTTCTGTTTTATAATTAAAAAAAATATTTTTTTATAATCATAGTACTCTTACTCTTAAGAATATATAATCAAATGGTTATATAATTGTCAAAATTATCATATTTCTAAATTAACTAGAAATTAAAAAATAATTTAAAATAAAATATGAATTTCTCCCTTCTTAATTGCGTCTTTTAATTATAATTCATTTTAACAACAAATTATACTCACTGTCAACTCAATTACTTCAAATCCTCTTAAACATATTTTATATTCTCTTTATATTATATTTTGAAATATATTAATTTTGTGAAATTTAAAAAATTACATAAATAAAGTACCTAAAAAATCCAACAGTAAATTTATATTCTAATTCAAGTATGTAATACCTCTATTATAACAAGATAATAGAAACATCTTAATGGTGAGATAAACAATATTATCACCATTAAATGAAGCTCTATTTGTATCATTCTTACTTTTCAAATTCAGTACATTCACTTTTCTTCAAAATAAAAATTTAATAAGATTTGATCTGAATAATTAATTTTGTTCAACGAGTTATTAATGTAATAAATAAATATAATCATTCCACTAATCCTCTAACCATCTGCATGCATCACAGTATTCTCATACTGCACCCACCAACCTATTATCTTCAACTTTTTTCTAGCGGTTTCGGGTTCAGCCAAAACAACCTTCTACACACTCCAAAACCACCACAATTATTTCTTTCCTTAATTTCGATTTTCCTTAACTTCATGATAACATGATTCTTTTCCTTTCATGCATTAAATAATAACCTTTTTCCAATTTTTTCCAATTCTTTCTGGGTGCCAATTAGTGATTATCACTTTTTTTCATCTTTGTTATAGCTTCAGGTGGGGTCCACACCCTTGTCACTTCATGCTACACGTGGCATCATACGCGTCGCTATCATGAGCCGTACCGTTTCTTCTCTCTGTTACAGTTTCCTCTTTATTTCTTCTCCTTTCCTTCACTTCTATTGCAGTTTTCACAGAAGCGAAAACAGACCCTTTGTTCCTTTAATCAGTAGCATCATAAAGAACCAAGCTTTTTGGCATATAGCTACGAGCTGGTAATGGTCATTTTACTATCTCTCTTGTGTTGTTTTTCACTCTTACTTTTGATCCTGCACATTTTTAACCTCTGATGGTTTTTTTTAAAAGAAGTAGAATAGAAAACTTTCATTTAGATTGGGTTGTGGGGTTTTTTTTTTTTTTTCATCTGTGGTTGCTGCTTTATATTTTAAAAAGGTTTAGTTTTTCTTTTGATCAACTTTTTGTTTTTTTTTTTGTATGGTTAGTTTGGTCCTTTATCTTACGATTTGAAGTATTTGGGTTCTTTTTAACATGCATGTCAAATTTGTGCATAAGGGGTTTTCAATGTTTGAAGGAGAAAATGTTTCATACTCTTTCTGTGATGATCAAGTTTGATGCTTTGTGCCAATCGTGCCATTAAGAAGCACGTTAAGGGTATTTCTGGAATATGCAGAATTTTTCCAATTAGATTAGACAGTTTTTATCATTTATTTATTATGTATTTCCTTCACAAAATGTTATAATATTGGGGTTAGGGTTAGTTTTTCATAACAGGTGAATTAAGAATGGAATTTTTTATAGGAGAGGATCCACATTTGGTCTTTTGAAAGATGGTACATGTAAAAAACAAAAGGAAAAAAAATATTCAAAAGCTCATCTGTTGATTGTTAGTTGCTATGATTGTTATTATCTTTCTCTGGTAGTAACTTGTGGCCGTTAACTAAATTTATGGTTTGTGGTTATTATTTTGTTTGCACTGAAGCAAGGGCTACTCCAAGGTTCTAGAATTTGTTGTGTTATCCTTGTTTCTTGTGTGGCATCACTGCTACTTTGTTTGTAAAAGCAAGGGCAAAGTTTATCTGGCTTTGATGGAAATGGTTGGCAAGGAGGGTTTGAGAACTGGGGTGTTGAACTTGAGTTTTGGGAAGCTTATGATGGTTGGTGGTGGTGAAAATAGTGGGAAAGGAGTGAACTTGAAAGCTGGGGTGATCACTGATTGGAAAGATATTCCAGTGGAGCTTTTGATGCAAATTTTGTCACTTGTTGATGATCAAACGGTGATCATAGCTTCTGAAGTTTGTCGTGGGTGGAGAGAGGCAATTTGCTTTGGCCTTACCCGGTTGTCACTCTCATGGTACATCTTTATTTCTTATCTTCCCTTCAAATGCTTTTATTTTTTGATTTAGTTATAATTTAACTTCTCTGCGTTTTCTGATTTCTAAATGCTATGTATATCAAACATTATAAACCACAAAGAATTATATTTTCACTCTCTGGTTTATGAATGTACATGATGTTTTTCTACGTATCTGCTATTAGCTGCAAATTGAAACTGTTATTCTTGGTTTCATTGGTTTATTATATGATCATGAATTGATTTCGTTTTGCTGCAATTTCGATTCTGCCGTAAGTTTTAGCTCACCTTTAAGATGTGTTTATGGATTGCTAGCATAGAGACTTGGTGAGATTGCAGCCCATTTTAATTTCATATGATTGCTTTGCTTTTCATTTAGCAATATGGATTAATTCCTTTGTGTGGAAGACAAGAGGATGAAGTGTGTCTATGGTGTTGAACATTTACCTTTTAGGTCAGATAAACATGTCTGCACTTGTTTAAATAACAACTATAAGCTACTGGTAATAGGGCAACTTGGTTTTAGAAAATTTAAACAAGGAAACTGATGTTTGCATGTTTTTGAGGGTAGAGTTCAAAACCAGTTTCAAAATTGATTATGTAATTCTTTTCAGGTGTAGCAAGAACATGAATAACTTGGTCCTATCTCTTACTCCTAAAGTTACAAAACTGCAAACTTTAATCCTTCGTCAAGACAAACCCCAACTAGAGGACAATGCTGTTGCGTCTATTGCAAATTTCTGTCATGACCTGCAAATCCTGGACCTCAGCAAAAGTTTCAAGCTCACAGATCGTTCATTGTATGCCATAGCCCTAGGTTGTTGGCATCTTACAAAACTGAACATTAGTGGTTGTTCAGCCTTTAGTGACAGTGCTCTGGCTTACCTAGCCAGTTTATGCAGAGAGCTTAAAGTATTGAATCTATGTGGATGTGTTAAAGCTGCATCCGACACTGCACTACAGGTGGGTTCAAGACCTGTTGATTGTCACAACCATATAACAACTAAGATGGCTGAGATATATTCTAATAAATAAATGGAATGCAGGCAATTGGACGTTACTGCAATCAGTTACAGTCTTTGAACCTTGGATGGTGTGAAAATGTCAGTGATGTTGGAGTAACGAGTTTAGCTTATGGCTGCCCTGATCTTCGAACACTTGACTTGTGTGGTTGTGTCCTTATAACAGGTATCACTCAAAATTTCAGTAATTTAAGTGTTCTGTAGATGCCAGTTGGTTTCACTACTCATATTATTTCAGTAATTTCACTCAAAGTTTCAAAATCTACATTCTTATAACCATATTCTTTCTTTCTTAAGCATGATGCAGCTTCAGGAAGTGGCCAATAGTCACTTCATTTAGTATATATGTATCAGTTTTGGCCTCTTGATTGGCAATATAGTACAACATTGACTCATGTGTTGTTATTTCAGATGACAGTGTAATTGCCTTGGCAACCAGATGTCCTCATCTTAGGTCCCTTGGACTGTACTACTGCCAAAACATAACAGACAGAGCAATGTATTCTTTGGCACAAAGCAAAGTGAAGAACAGAATGTGGGGATCTGTGAAAGGGGGAAATGATGAGGATGGATTAAGGACTTTGAACATCAGCCAATGCACAGCACTCACCCCTTCTGCTGTGCAGGCTGTGTGTGACTCATCCCCTGCACTCCACACCTGTTCTGGAAGACACTCGCTCATCATGAGTGGTTGTCTCAGTCTGACATCTGTGCACTGTGCATGTGCTGTCCAAGCACACCGTGGTATCAGCACCATTCCTAATACAGCACATTGAGCCACACTGGTTCATGCAGAAACACACTTTGGAGAAGTTCACTTGAAGGGTTCAGAGTTTTAGGTCTTCTGCATTAGTTTATATTAATGCTGCATCATTTCATGTTTATTGTAGAACTGGTTGGACTTGGTGCTTGAGCTGCTGTTCATATCTGGATTTCATGTGAAAAGCTTAGGATATTTTGGGTGTAAAAATGGGGTTTGTTCCTAGCTTGGCTATGAATTAATGGTGAGATAGACTTACTATTGCATATCCTTTTATGCAAGGACGCTTGTTTTTTCTTCTTGAAGTTGAGAAATATTAGATAAATTGAGTTTTACTTGATTCGGATTGGTCTAACTATGAAATGCTTTTGTTAAAATTGGATCTTTTTTCTTGTACTTTTACTTCTGATTATAATTATTAATTTGAATCTAATTGGTTGGATTTATGCATGCAAATAATAAGTAATCTATGCATGCAAATTTTATTTTTAATATATAAACTTATAAAAATATAATTAATTTAGTTTAAAATACTAATTATTATTATTATAATTCAGAAAGATTCTTTGAAACTTCTATATGATCATTTGTGTACTTCATCATCATTAACATAATTGTGTTTCAATTAATTACTTGGTTTGTGTTTGTAGATGATGGCATGATTGAATGAGTTTTAATCATGGGATAGGTCCATTAGAGCTCTAAAATCAGAGTTTATGACCTTATGAAATCCCTCGATCAAATTTGTGGAAACTTACTTCAGTTCCGTCAATATTATTATACTCAATTTACAACTTTAACTAATTGTATCCAAGGAGTCACCAGAAAGGTTTAGTGGTTGACCTTAATCAGAATATTAGTAGGGATCTGATTACACAATCTTCAATTACATTGCATTAACTCAATGTCCCTGATTAAACTCTATGAAGAGAAATACCTACCAAATCAAAGAACATATTACTGTCACATTCAAACCAACCACAAAAACCCTAGCCTACTTGTGACCCAATCAATAAGATATGCCAACTTTCCACCCTTATTGTTAACACCTACAACTCTTGCCTCTTTGACTAATCAAAGAAACACCAACATTAAAAGAATGACCTTAACTAATATGCAATTACGTAAAGAGAACATGTTACGTTTCACATATGATGAAAAATTTTCTATAACCCATTTGTGCCAAAATAAGCAGTACTTTGGAAGAGGAGGATGTACTGACATTCAACTTGATCCACCTGGCAGCCCATGCTTGATTATTGGTTGGAAATGGCAAGCTTTTGTAGTTGAAGGATTGATCAAGGAGAGCTAGAAGTAACAATCCAATGACATGCTTTAAATTTTCATGTTTATATTTTACTTCTTTATGAGCTAATTTGGTCATTTTCTATAAGTGATACAATTACAAAATTTCTTTTTCTTTTTTCATATAGCTTTCAATTACTTGTATTTATTAGTGCTACTCTTACATTTTTACCTTACTTTTAAAATTCATAATTGCATTTAAATTTTTCACACTACTCTAGATATCTTGTAATCTCTAACTTCTTTTTATAAGTTATTATTTTTATTTCCAATGTTATAACTTATTTGATAAATGTAATTTTTTTTAGTAAATTTTATTTACAAACATTTTTAAATTTAAGTTGTTTGTTTTTTATTATCTTCGTAATTGTAATTCATCATATTAGTTTTTTTTTCCAAAGTTCTTATCTTTTATCACCATTTAACAAGTTTCACTTTGTTGTGTGGTTTCAAATAAGTTCAAGATATCGGTGTCATTATATAAAATCTTTATTAAAAATCAAAAGAAAAACAAAAATATGGGACATCAAATCATGACAAATTACATTGTATTTATAGAAAAACTACTTTGAACTCTATATACTAAAAAATATTCCTTAACATATTAAAAGATTTATAATTAGTCAATCTTTTCGCATTGTAAGAAAAACCTTTAATTTTTAAAAGTTTTGTTTTAGAAAATTTAGTATTAATCTATCTTATTAGATTTTTTTATAATTTAAAGTATTAAAATATATCCTCAAAAGCATATTATCATGTGGTTTAACAGTAAATTAAGTTATAAAAATAATAATTTTAAAAATATTTTCAAAAAACAAGTAGATTCATTCTTAGAAGGTGGGATCTGATATCAAATAAATCAATAATTTTATTTTAAAATTTGTAGTTTGTGATCATTTTATCTATATATTTTTCATGATAAATAATATAATTTAGGATAAATCCATTCGGAAGTTTCTATTTGTGTGAGTTTTTTCTAGTTAGATCCATGTCTTATTGGTTTTGCCAATTTAGTACTTAAAAATAAAAAATTGACTCAATTGGGCTCTTGCCGTTAAATTGGCTTAACGGAATTAAGTTTTTTATGACTTGGGACGTTGACGTGGCCAGTTTTTTATATGTGGCATTCACAGAGCTTTATATGTGTAATTTAATAATATTAAACATTTTAAAATTAGGGTTTGGTGGTGAATTTTAAAACGTGTTAAATCTAAAGATGAGGAATTAGGGATTTAGGGTTCGTTCTTCTTGAAGGTTGGCAAGCATTGAGAGCAGTCAAGGTTGCCAAATCCACTTTCGCTAAAATGATTCTGAGAACTTTTTCTTTGTTTGGAGCATCTGACAAATTAACCATCAATTTACATAATAAAAAAGAAATATATGCATTAGAATGTCCAAAGAAAATTAAAAAGTTAGAAATCAAATACTTATAATTCAATTGAAAGAATGGTTATCATAGAAAATAATCACAAAAATAATATGAGCAATTCAGTAAAGAAAAAGCTGCAAAATTTCCATGGAGATGAATCCAACAAGGTTGGGCATGGTTTGAGGTAGTTGCAGGAATTCAAGTACGCAACCCATCCTTTTTTCCCCAAATCTACAACTGCAAATTTGAAGGGTCCAAATCTCTTAATACATTTTTTTCTTAATTGCGAGCGGCACTGTGACACAACTTCATCTGCATCAACGCAGAATCGCATTAAACCCTAGTCGCGCAAAACCCAGAATCACAAACTCCTTGCTCCGCCGCGAGACCACGTCGTGAGAGCTCCAGCGCCTTCGTTTCTTCTTCTCGAGCAATTGCGAGAACCAGCACATCCTTCATCTCTTCAAGTCTCCTTCTTCACAAATTCATCAACCTACAAACCTAGAGACATCACAAAACACAGAAACAGAAACCCATTGCGAGTTTATCTCTCTTGCACAAACAGAAACATGAGAAAACCCCCAATCTCGAAGGAGAGGCCCTAGGAGACATTGGACTCACTCCAATCTCGAACTCTATGAATCCGTGATTTGTTGCGTCTTTAATCTCCACTAGTGCAATCAAGGGAAAGAACAACGATTATTTTCGCTTATAGGCAGCGGTTCCGCAACCGAGGCATATACAGGCGAGGTAAAAAGGGATAGGCATTTTGCCTCGGTTCTGAACCGAGTCAAAAGGGTTTGGATTCTACCTCGGTTCACAGACAACCGAGGCAGTAAAGTGTTTTTAATTTTTACTGTTCTGTTCTGTTTTTCTATGCTCTTTTGGTTTCTCTTTTCCTTATCTTTGTGCCTTGATCCACATCTGACCCTTGCAGCTCTTGAACTTGTGTTGTTCCTGCATTACACCAGTCTCGGGGTCCACATACACCATTCTCATTGCATTGTGGTATGCCCACACATTCACAAGAAGCTCTAGAAGTCGTGAATAACAATAATGCTTGTTCTCGCTCAACCACAATTTCTTTCCAAGCAAACTCCAACCTGCACTAACAACCCAGATTTTCAACCCATATTTTTAACCCCAATCATCACCATCCACCCCAAGACCATTGTTGTTGCTCGTCGAACGAAGAATGTGCGAAGCGCTAAAGACGCAATATCAGGTTGCTCAGCTTTTTCTTTAACTTGTTATGCTTGCCCATCGGTACTGTCATAAGGAACTCAATAAGAATCAAATGGTTGACTGCATAGCCAATCTCTATCATAGTGTTGAGAATATGGATGAAACTTACATGCAACCAGACCTGCATAAGGATCTACTGTTGAAACCAAGTGCCTCCGTTTCTTCACGAATCTTTAGTCTTCTTCCTTCAATTAATGATAGTTTTTCCAACAACTCCATGAATGTGTTCTACTGGTGCGAAGTGCTGAAGACGCAGTACTAGGTAAACGAGGAGATCGGTCGTGGACGCTTCGGAACCATCTTCCGCTGTTTCCACCCTCTCTCCAACGAACCCTACACCTGCAAGGTCACCGACAAGTCTCTTATCGCTGATTCCACCGACCGTGAGTGTCTCCAGAATGAACCAAAATTCATGACCCTTCTCTCTCCTCACCCTAACATCCTTCAAATCTTCGATGTCTTTGAGGACGACAATTATCTCTCCATCGTCATGGACCTCTGCCAACCCCACATGCTCTTCGGCCGCATCGTTAACGACCCCATTTCCGAGACCCAGGAGACCGTCCTCATCAAGAGCCTTCTCGAAGGCTTGGCCCACTGCCATCACATGGGCGTGGCCCACTGCCATAACATGGTCGTGGCCCACTGCGACATCAAGCCCGACAATGTTCTCTTCGACTCCGTAGATAATCTCTTTGCCAGCAACATCATCGAGAAAAAGTAAAAGAGGATAGGCGCTAGGTTTTCCTGGCTTGAATGAGGCATTTGGGAAAAAAAGGCTTATATGCCTCGGTCCATCCTGCCAACCGAGGCAGTATCTCTGCCACCAGAAAGGTACCAGGTGAAAAGGTCTGATTAGTGTATTATATGTGGGGTTTATGCCTCGGTTCACCCTACCAACCGAGGCAGTATTCCTTTTAGACATTGGTTGCTTGACAACCGAGACATATAGTGTTCTAAAAATTACGAAACTGTCACCACGTTTTGATACGCTTCAGTTTTTCTTGATCCGAAGCATAATGTGCGAGTTAAAAATGTGAGTTTTTACTAGTGGTCGAACTCAATTTGATTTTAGTAAACCCTAATTTGGTGATGAACCCTGAGCATCAATCGCTAAGGTTGAAGATGATGAACCCTAATTTGGGTTTCAATTATCAGAAACTTTATTTTTTTTATTTTTTAATTATACATTCCATGTAACCTGCTTGAATGTGCCACGTATAAAAAACTTACCACGTGAACGTGCCATGTCATAAAAAACTTAAACTCGTTAAGTTAATTTAACGGCAGGGTCCCAATTAAGTCAATTTTTCATTTTTAAAGACTAAATTGGCGAAACCGATAAGACGAGGATCTAACCGAAAAATATCCACATAAATAAGGAATTCCAAAGAGGTTTAACCTATAATTTATAAAACATTAGTCCTTCGTGGTGAAATTTTCTTAATTTGAAAGTTAAACTCGTTATAAAACTAACATTAAAAAAATAAAATATATATATATATATATATATATATATATATATATATATATATATATATAAAGTTTGTGAGTATTAAATGAACATGTGATTTAGGGATATGTATCTTTATTAAATATTACATAATTTCGGTGTCTCCTTCTGATGTTCTTTCTTGTATCACTTAAGAGTGAAATTTGATTCTGTTGGATATTTTTGTGAAATAGGAAACCATGTTTTCCATTTGTAGAACCTAGTAGTCTTGAAATCCTAAAGAATATTGTTAGACAGATTAAATAATAATGTTTCTAAAATTACAATTTTTGCCTCTTAAACAAGGATTAACAATTAATAATAAAGTAATTAGTCTTAGTTTGTGAGACTGGGTCAATGGGGTCCAGTGTAGAATCTTTGGTGGCCCATTTTTCAAACACTCGAGTACGATGATTGAAGTTGAAAAACAACAAACAATTGATGGATACTGAGGATGTGGTGAAAATAGATACTGATGGTGGATATCAATTATGACGTGGCACAAATCTGATTTTGTTCTATTCAAGTATGATCACATCATATCTCTCTAGATTTTTCTTAAACATTCAATAAATTTAGATATAATATTGTGGGTAGAAGATCTAATACTTAAATATTTGTTTAGTATTTTAGTTCTTAAATTTAAAAATTAATGAATTTTTTTTAATTTAGTTATGTTATTTTGTGTCAAATATATTTTAGGTTAATATTTTAATTGTTTATATTTTTAATACATTTATGTTAATATTTGGATTGTTTATATTTTTAATATATTTATGTTTTAATGTTAATTGAAAAAAACAGTTGATATATAAAAAAATATTAATATAATTAAGTTAAAAAATTTATATTCCATGTATTTGTTAAGTTTGAAATTAAAATATATCAAAATTTTGAATAAAAATAAATTTAAATTTTATTTCAAAATTTAAGACTAAAAGTATTTTTATTTCAAAATTGAAAGACATTAAATTAAACTAAATATATTTTCCATCTCTAAATTATAATTAAAAGTTTTTTTTATTTTTAAATTAAACAATATACTATTTTTTTTATAAGAATAATGTAAAATATATTTTAAAAATATATATATATATATAAATGTTAAATTACAATGTATTGTAGAATTATTTTTTATATAACTTTTATAAATAGATAATAATTTAATTCAAACATGAAATATAAATTTTTTAAAATAATTTAAGAATAAAAATTATATTTAATTGTTAATCTTAAATATTTTACATTAAAAATGAAGAAAAAAAAAGAAAGTGATGAATATATAATAAGGATTTCTCTTCTTTTTTTTTCACATTTATTTTTTAATTTTACTTTATATATATATATATATATATATATATATATATATATATATATAAATTAAAATAATTATTTTATCAATATTTCCTTTTAAGTGATTCTTTATTTAAATTTAACTATTTTTATTGATTTGATATTCTTTTAAAGTTAACAATTTATATAATAAAAATTTGTCACAAAATAAATAAAAACCACTTAAAATAAAATTATAAAAGATATTTATACTTAATTTTATAATTATAATAAGGTTTAAACCTTGGTTGGTTCTTGTTTTTGTTCAAAAATTTTAATTAGGTCATCATATTTTGATTGGTCTCAATTATATCATCATTTTAGAAAATATGATGTAAATTAGTCATTTGAGTTAATATAGTACTAAGAACTTCAACTAAATTACATGCCACATGTTAGTTTTTGATTTTTTTTTTAAAATGCCATTTTTCAAATGAGGATCTTGTCATGTGGTAAAGATAGTATGATATGTTACATATTACTAATGGGACAAATATCATGTGAAAAATCTCAATTTAGTCTTTGTATTTGTTATTTTTTCCCATTCAATACCAATTTTTTTAAAATAGAGAAATTTCACTCCTATCCAAATTCAAACAAATTTAACTTTTATATAAATATTATAATATTTCTATTGATATTGATATTTTTATTAAATATTTTTAATAAGATTAAGTTTATTTAAATTTATATTTTACATTAAACTTTATTTAAATTTTGTTTCAAATGTTTATATATCTATATTTTCTATACAAATATTAAAGTTGATTTAGAAATAACAATTTTATAAATTAAAATGCTAAATTTTAGAACAAATTGATAACAATTTAAAATAAATACACTTAAAAATTTTAAACAAAATTTAAACAAAATTCAACGTAGAATATAAATTTAAATAAACTTAGTTTTGTTAAAAATATTAGTAAAAATATCAATTTTAATACGAATATAATTATAATAATGATTACATTTATATAAAATCTAAATTTGGTCTCAATTTAGACAAGAATGAAATTGTTTAAGTTAGGTTCAAATTGAGATTAAATGACAAATACAGGGATGGTTTAGTAGGCATTTTTTGCTTGTTAAAATAATTAAACGTTGCATGACTAGGCATGGTTTAGTAGCAAGTGATGCAAACATGGAATTTTCTGACATAGAATTTTGCTTGAAATGCTTCAATCAATCCTATTTCTTGTTCCACCTACCATAACCATCTAAACATCTTCATCCTCTCATTATTCATTACTCTACTCATCATCTTCTTCCCATTCTCCAAGCCAAGAGGCTCCTCCCCATAGAGAACACTTTATCCTCCTCTCATCACTAGTACAAAAACATCCTATAATGTCGGTGATTTTTGGCCTTTCACGTCGAATTTGAGGTCGACATCATATTGGAAGGTGTTAAATTGTATTCGACATTAATCAAATTCTTTTTTGTTTTTTTTTAATTAATTGTGATCCTTTTTTACAACTCTACAAGACCTAAAAAGCAGAAAAACAACAAATTTCAGTTTTTTATATTTTATAAAGCATGAACTATGAACGTGTAGTGTAGTATCAACAACAAACAACAAACAGGTTCAACCAAACAATAACAACAAAGAAGTTCAATACAAAAAACAACAAACAAGTTCAACAAATAAGTTCTTCAAAACGAAAATGAAATCTAACCTTCAAAAGGTGGGTTCGTCGAAATAAAGTATTGCCATCAGTGAGAGAGAAAACAGAATGCGCCTATGAAGGACAAGAACACGAAAGTAATCGATCAAAACAAACGAAAATCATACCTAAAATAGTTAATTAACATGCATTTGTTACAAATGAAAGAAATATTACATGTGATGGTCGTCAAACTTCGTTCCAAAAAAGTTTGAGCAGCAAAGAGGATACCGCGCGCTAAGATAAAGTGAATGAATTTTCAATCTCCCACTCAAATTTTTATTGAATTAATTCACCTTTTAACGTCTAACGCTGGGGCATTCAACATTTTATATTCTTTTGACGTCTAATTCTAGGGAATTTGACGTGATACGTAAATACATTTTCATCTTCGCGCCAAATATTTTTGCAAAATTTACTCAATATAACAAATTGACGTCGAATTACAACTCTAAACGACGTATAATAATTGCATTTATTTAAAAAATGACACGAGTCATTTTTAACGTTGGATATTTAGTGGTTAGACATTGAACATGTGACGTTATACGTTCTTTTTGTACTAGTGCATTTTTTACCTTACATTACTCATCCACCATACCTTCTAAGGGTTGCTTTCTTTGTACTAGGAGAATACAAGAAACCCAATTATCACCCTCTCCGACCACCATTATTTGATTTGAGTTCACCTTCATACCCACTGAGAAAAGAAGACATATTTAATGTCACGACGTATACCTTAATCCTTCAATATAGATAAAATAATAAAATAAAAATAAATAAATAAAATAGAGAACACATATAGTCATTACAAACCCATTCTTCATCATTTTTTCCTTTCCTACGCAATAATTGAGACTTCATTATAGAACTCATGTCTTTATCATTAAGAAAATTGATGAGATTAAATTAAATTCAACAAGAAAATTGAAAAGAGAAGAGATGAAAAGGTTTTGGAGAATTTTTTTGACGGGACGAGAGAGCACAAAGTATTTTCTGTGTATGAGGATCTCAAAAAAAAATAGGGTATCACGTCTACATCAAATAAACATGTCTAATTATGTAGAAGTTAACTATTTTAACGATATTAACAAACAATATTTGATTAAAATATTTTAACAAACTTTAAGACACAATTGAAATAAAAAAATTAAGCAAAAATTAGTTTAAAATTTTTTGACCAAACTTAGGACCAAACGAATAATTAAGCGCTCCGAGAATGTGAAAAATGAAATAGAAGTTGAATGTATTTAATTCTTTTATATATATATATATATATATATATATATATATATATATATATATATATATATATATATATATAAAAGAAAGACAAATAAAATAAGCTTACATTAGAAAAACACACAACTATAATTCTTCATTTACTCAAAATCAAAATTACCAAATAAATCAATTATTTTTACTTTTATTCATCTATATTATTTTACTTTAGTGCAAGAGTACATATGTGTGCATGGGATAAAAAATTTGCACTAAAATATTAAATATCGAGATTGAACTTTAATTTTAATTTAAGATATAGTATTTATGTTTTGTTTTTTCTATGAGTTTATTAACTATACATTATTTTGTATTAAATAAACTAGTCACAATTATAATGTATAAATTTTTGAATTATATATAAATTTAGAAAAAAACAATATTGTAACATTCTTGAAAAAAACATTATATCCACTTTACATTCCTATAACATTATAATAATAATATATATTAAAATTTTACATTAAAAATTAAAATAAATAGAATTAAAATATTATTATTTTTAAATATTAAATAAATGTATTTTATTCAATAAATATCAAAATATAACTTCTATAAATCTAATAAAACGTCGTTATCTTAAAAAAACTGTGTGGTATACAGAGCTTCTAGATGTTCGCGGTGGTTGATAATAGATAAGTTTTCGATTTGGAGAAATATACAAGAACGGTTGACGTGTATCAATACATGTCCTAACGTGTTTGAGGTGACAACTTTGATTGTAACTGCAAACATATCAAAATTCTAAGTTCAAGAGATGAGAACACCTTCATAATAATGAAATTATAATTATTTTTTAGTTATTTATAAGATGTGACAGTTTATGGATAGAAATGTACCTTATTTATTCATTTAAGTTAATGGTGTTTTTGTTTTTTTCAAAAGACACTAGCTAAAAGTGATTATGTTAAATGAAATTGTTTTTATTTTAATTAATAATTTTTTTAAAATATTGAAATAATTTAGCCACAATGAAGAAGTTGTTAATATTGAAATAGAATACTAATAATTTTAACTCGATCTCAGGAGATCGAAATTTATACCTTGTGTTTTTCTGTAGGGAATCGATTATTTGGGAAAAAAAGAGTGAAAGATTAATACTTTTTCAAACAATTATATTACGTTATAACTTATTTTAAATATAACAATTTACTATCAAGTAGTAAATAATTGAATTAGGTGATAAAAATTTATACCAATGCTGAACATTTTTAAATATTTAAAATGAATATTTTAAAATAGAGTTAAGTATACAAAATTTACGAATTTAAACTAATATTTTCAATTTTTAAATTATTAGATACAGTTTAACTATTAACTAAAAATTCAATTTTATTGATAAAAATTGCAATTTTTTATTATAAAGATAAAATAAATAAATAAATAATATAATTTTTAAAATTTATTTTTAGATAGTGAAATATTTATATTTAAAAAATAAATTAAATGTGTCATTAATAAGTATTTAAGAGTTATTTAAGATAAACAATATGGAATCATATTAGATTGAATTAATAATATAAATAGTAATAGATGTACTCAATAGTCTCGTATCATTTACATGTCAAAGTCCTAATAACAATTTAAATACATATTTTTCCTTCAAGCTTTAGATAGTCTTTTTAAGGACAAAATCGTAATTAAAGCTTCACGCTTCAACGTAGACAATATCTTGGATGTAGTGATTGATGTTAATGATGTTATTTCAAGGGACTTAAGGTTAAAACACTCACACCATCTATGGGAACTAAAATGAGATTCCTAAAATCTCCTTCATATTAGCCCTCAACTATGGAGTTTATTCCAATACATCCAATAATCTCACATTACTTAAGAGTTGAGACCAAAAATAGTTTAAATACACATTTCTCCTTGTTCCCTCTGCAATGCTTTTTAAGGACAAAACTGTGACAAAAGCTTTAAGCTCAAAACTGAACAATACTTTAGATGCGGTGATTAACCTTAACGATGTTATCTCAACGAACTTGAGGTCAAAATATTAGTGCTATATGTGGGAATGAAATTGAGGTTCCTAAAAACCCTTGTTCCCTTCAATTGGTGAACTTGTTTTAGTATACCCAATAATATTACATCGCTTAGGAGTTTAGGCATATGGCAATTTAAACACACCTTTCTCCTTCAATCCTCTAAGGTACCTTTCAAAAACAAAACTGTTACAAAAGCTTTAGATTTCAAAATAGACAATACCTCAAATGTCATTATTAACTCTAATGATGTTATCTCAATGGATTTGAGGTTAAAACTGTTAAGACAAGAAAAACTTGTCTATAGAACCTTGGTTTTGAAGTTTAACTAAACAACATGAAACAACGAAGAATCATAGAATAGAAGAATAAAAACACAAACATTAAACGCTACGATAAAAACTCTAAGTTAGAAAGAATAAGTATCCATACAACAAAAGACGTAGACGATCCTTTGAGAAAAAGTCTAACACTCATAAAAGAACAAGTATCCAAACAAGCATTAAAAGCTAGGATATAAACTCTAAGTTAAAAAGAAAAAGTATCCAAACAAGAAGAAAAGACGTAGACGATCCTCTGAGAAAGAAGTCTAACGCACAGAAAGGTCAAACTAAGCTATAACATTAGAAAAATAGAATAAGCAGAAAAATAAACACTAGTTGGATACAACACAAGAGAAACGAAATTAGACTAGCTAAAGAAAGACTAAAGAAAACTCTTAGAAAATTATAGGATTATAGAAAAGCACAAATAAAGCATTAAAATTAGGCCAAATAAGGAAAAACACTCAGGATTTTAGAAAATAGAAAAACAACTAAGTCAAAACACTCAGACACTATGCTACACAACTGTTAGGTCAAATCGTCTAAGAGAGTTGAAGTTAAACGTGCAAGCTTACTATACCAAAGGGGTATTCAGTCCAACTCTCAGAAAGCAAAACAATGTTAAGAGAATATCTTTGACAAAAACATCCTAAAAGACTAAAACTTAAAACACCAAAGAAAACACAAAAAATGCTAAACGTTATTGCTGTAAGAAGATAAAATCACAAAATACGTATACTTAGTCTAAATGATATCATTAGAAGAAAAGATAAATGGTTAAATGCTACCTCAACGGTAGAAAATTAAAAAGCACTTTGTCGTTCTGAGCAAGCATTAAATGACATTAAATGCTCAACGTTCAAAAATAACAAAAATGATATATGATAAATGGACTATACATCAAAACCCTAAACATATCAGTAGTAGGTATCAGTAACAAGAAAGACATTCAAAAAATATTCTTGTCTTAAGAAATTGGGATACAATACCTAAGTCTAAAACAAATCATGAAAACAACAAAAACATAAATCGGGAACGAGTCTCTTACAGGTTAAACGATATCAACTACACTTACAAACAAAACATTAAAAAACATAGAATCTTGAACAAACTATGAAAGCACTTGAAAACATCAAAGCAAATAGGAAATACAACATTCATGCTATACAACATAGAATTTTGTTATGTAACTTGCATCATCTACCCCTTGGTATGGTAAAATGAGCCATTTTGTTAAACCTGTCCCCAACCACAAAGATAGAATCAAATCCCCTTTGAGTTTTGGGGAGACCAAGGATAAAATCCATGCTAATGTCTTCCCATGGGGAGGAGGCAATGGCGAGGGGAGTGTGCAAGCCATGAGGCATAATTTTGGCATTGGCTTACAAACATGTAATGCATTTATGACAATGTTTTTTAATATATTTTCTCATGTGTGGCCAATAAAATTTTCTTGAAGAAAGCTTAAAGTCTTATCAACTCCAAAGTGACCCATGAGACCTCCCTCATGTGACTCCTTGATGAAGAGTTTCCTATGGGAACCTTAAGACACACACAACTTATCCTCTTTGAACAAGTACCCCTTGGACACATAGAACCTCCTTGAGACCTTTTTTGGCAACTAGAAAAGATGGAGGAAAAGAAGATATATTGCGCATAAAACTCTCTCATATGTTCAAATACAAGAATTTGTGATCCATGTTTAAAGAAAAGGATGTGCCTTCTAGAGAGAGCATCAACCATAACATTTGATTTTTCTTTCTTATATTTGATCACATAAGGGAATTATTCAAGGTATTTCATCCATCTATCATGCTTCTTATTCAACTTGTGTTGTCCCCTCAAATACTTAAGTGACTCATGGTCACTATGAATGACAAACTCTTTGGAGACTGGGTAGTGCTCCTAAGTTTGAAGGGACCTAACAAGGGTATATAACTCCTTATCATAGGACCTAACATGGTCACTATTGAGTTTTCACTAAAATAAGCAATGGGATGCCCTTCTTGTAACAAGACTCCGCCTATCCCTACATCACTTACATCACATTTTATCTCAAATTTTTTTGAAAAATTTGATTAGAGTCCACCTAATTACAACCCAAATCGAATTAAACCTTAATCATTGGTCTAATTAATATTACTTGGTTGCCTTAAATTGTTGGTGTAAGAGTTCAGTTTTCTTATTAAAATAACAAGCTTGGGTTCAACCAACCGGTTGCTTGGACCGAACTCACTCCTTAACTGGACAGTCCATTCCTAAATCAAACAGTCCATATTCTATATTTAATTTTCTTAATTTGTCTTATCACTTAAGCTATCAATGTTATAAAGGTTATCTAATAAGTTGTTAAACTTGGGTTTAGACATTCTTTGCTTCCTTGAAAATCTAAGAGAAAGATCTCAAACTTCTCGTTTGAGAAAAGAAAACCAATTTTCATGTACAAAGACCTAAAAATATGTAACAAAGTCACAACTCTCCAATCATGTTTTTAAAGAATTACTTGTTATTAGAATTCGTGAACAAGGGATTGAGTTTGATTAATTTGATAAGCCCACAAATTTAGTTTATTAATAGGTTTTAAGATGAGAGTGATAAAATAGGAGACTTCTCGTGATCTTAAATTTTTCTTCTCTTACCTTTTTTTTTCTATCTTGGTTCATCTTCTAGTCATGGATTTATGGAAGGTTAAACTATTTAGTTGACTCACATTTCTTATTATTTATGTTTCGTTTCATAATTATTAAACTCAATTATGCTCTTTCTTTTCTTTTAAATCTAAATTTGTTAAATCTTGATTATGATATGAATTTTTGTGAAAATTGAATTAGATAATTAATTGATAGCTAAATTTGATGAATATTTTAGGATTAATCGGAATGATATTTTTATTTAGTTCATAAATTACTATTCAATTGAATTAAAATACTATAATAATTAATAATGCACGACTCTAAGGATATGTTGATTGATGTTTCATAATAATTTACATCATTTAATTGAACCTGTCTCATAATTCCCACAACATTTGTGATAATTTTGAATTTAATAGATTTGTGTCTTCATGAGTAACGACTTAAGTTATTGTTCGCTATATTGCAAATTTTAGGAAGAGTTCAGAAAAAAATTAATAGTGATTAAACTATGTTCTAATCGATACACCTATCCCTATAATCTTATGACCAGAGTTATAATCTTGTCTAGTAGGATTTCGAGTTCAACTTGATAATTGTTTATCGAACATCTCCAAGTCATTTTTTGTGTGGTGTTTTATACTCACTATTTTAGAATTGGAATGCCTCATAAAATTGTGGAACCTTGCTATACACTCAATAACTTCTTTATCTAAGATAAATAAGAAAAATAGTTTTTTCATAACTAATTTAAATATTTATTAAGATTTAAATAGTTTTTATAACGTATTTTCCTCGCGTAATGAAAAACCAGACTATTCCACCCTAAATATTTTAAAAGATCAAAAGGCTTTTGTCCCTACCATTATACTATGCCCTATTAAGCTATCCAACTCATCACATAAATGCCATTCGAGGTGGTTTCATGTTCTTCGAAAAAACATTGAATAAAATATACCACTTCGTTAAACTTTATGAGAAAATATTCATAAACACACTCCTCACATTATTATTATGTTTTTTATATGTCATGTCATGTCTAAAACCCAATAAACTATAATTGCATATACGTATATCAAATTGTACTCATAATAATCTCAGCCAACTTCTATTTTTGTGATTGGATTTCAAGTCTTCGCATGAAAGGCCAGCAACTACTACCACTCACTTCATGCCTGCATCCCAAAAATAGTTATTGGTCAATTTTCTCATAATAATGATATATTGTTGACAAAAAATTCATGATTCGAATTAACACCTAATATTATGGAAGATCTTAAGCCTAACTCTTACTTATTATACCTAAAATGACATAATTAAACTCCAAAACTTTAAACATTGTAATTAAGTAACAGAAGTTGCTACCATGTTCAAGCAATGATAACAAGTGAACTGGAATTACTACAATCTATGTGAACACAAATAAATAGTTGTTAGTATTGTTCGGCAATCTGTGCTAGATTATTTATTCATGGGAAGAATAAAACTTGGTTGTTGTGATGCAACAAATCAACAATTTATGTTCTTAATTAGAATCTTGGTGTCCGACAAAAATGTACCTAGCTCACGAACAAGACCACTCTGTTTTTTTTTTTTACCCACCAACAACTGAGCACTGCAACATTTGATTTGATTTAAAGACCTTAAAAGTTACGCCACCAAACTTTATCAATTAAAAGACTACAACAGGTGGTGCCTTTGACCCTTTAACCTCCGTGAAGTAAGGCCAATAAACCGACAATGCGTGCATACTTTTGTTTACTTTCATTGACTTTGTCATTTACCAGAGACAGTGAAGATTTCAAGCACATATTTCCCAAGAAACACAATTTCCTACAGGAAACAACTTGGTGTTGTGACTATCCTCAAAAGAGCATTTTGAAAGCTACAGGGTTTAAAAGACTTTTATTCAAGATTATACTTAAAGAAAACAAAGAGGTGTTCTGAATTTTGAAAACATACATGGTTCAAAGTATAATAAGAAACCACGAATGCTACATAACAGTAACTTTACCTTATAATTATGTTTTATGTACGTGTTTCAAGTACAGCCAGATACCTTTTCTTAAAAGTTAAACATATAGTATTGCCATAAAAGTTTTTACATTAATTAAGAATTTATCAAGCTGCTAAATACTTTGGAAAAGTACAAGAACATTGAAATTTCTGCAGAATTTACTGATAAAAATCTACACCATCAGTATTAATTTCCTTTATGCATTTAACTGCTAAATGATCTTAGAAAGATGCTGATCATGTCATCATTCACAACAAATCAAAGTCCTCCAGCAAAATTCATACTTTTTGTCATGCCAAATTCATACCATTTTGAGAATAGCAACTTAGTTAGGCAATACATTTTCTATGGTTTCAAGTTTCAACATGTAAACTCAATATCCATTTGTATTGGCTTGTTTGAACATACCTGCTATTACTTCTGCTACTACTGCTACTGTTGCTGCTAGCAGAACTCTTCATGCTTCCACTGTTAATGCTGGAAACACCACTATCACTCTCTCCACCAGATGCTGAAAGGCTTTTCTTCCACCAATCTTTATCAACACCCTTAGCAGATCCATCAGAAACCGATGTTCTAGGAGACACCTTGTTTGGACTATTATTCACCAAGGCCTCGTTCTTGGTCTTCTTTTTGGATCCCAGAGACATTGGAAACACCATTTTCAAATAAAACCCTCCACTATCAATTTTCCCACTTCTCTTAACCTGACCCTTCTTATCAACCATTCTAGCATGCACATTTTTGTTGTTCAATTTCCTCTCCTCTGCCTCTTCCACCCCTTTCACCCCTTTCACCCCTTTAACCCCTTTCACCCCTTTCTCTTGTCCAACTTCAAGTCTGGGGTGTTCCACCAGATCTTTGAGAGAAAGCTCGTAGCTTGACTCAGGCATGTTCTTAACCATTTCCATGAGCTCCCTTTGGCCTCTTGCAATGGCTTGAGTCTTGGAAGCGGGGGAAAGGCAGCGGTAGTGGTTTTTGCGGTGATGGGGACTCTTTGATGGACTGGTGGACCACAAAGGAGGGGAACACATGCCAGATTCATCATCCACCTTTGACCCTGTTCCGAATTGCACTTCCATGTCGTTGCAGCTGTGACAATTCTTGTAGTTTTTTGGTGGCTTCTTTGAAGGTACTAAACCAGAGTTTGTGGCTCCCCAAGCGTCATAAGTATGAGTTGTTGTGTGTCCTTTTCCATTCGACAGAGGAAAAGAAATCGTGGGTTGTTGGTCTCTTTGCGGATGAAACATGTTACAAAAATAATGAGGGTTGTGTTTATGTCTGTGTGGTTGGTTTGGAAACGGTGGGAGAGTGTGGCAGGGGATTTGTTCTTCACAATCACAACAAGTGTAGCTTCAAGGTGATGCTGCTCTTTAATTTCTTGGAGACTAAGATTTTTAAAAGAAGGAAAGAATAGATTGAGAGAGAGCGTCCTTAAAGTCAATGATTCTAGATGGACTGACACGTGGGCCTATTCCTCTCCTTGTTTCTTTTTACCCTGTTCTTGTTTTTTACCACTGTCTTTTGCTTCTTCTTCTTTTCTTCTTAAAATAAATCTTTCTTCTTTTATCAAAATAATTATATTTTTATTTTAATTTCCAAACTGGACTTCTTTACAGTCAGGAACCAAATTCTCATATGAAAAAGTCTCCAATTTCGTTATCTTTATCAAGTTTTAAAAAGAAAATTGGAAAATCAAGTTATAATTTTGTCCATTGAAAATCCATTTCTAATAGATTATTTTGTGTAAGAATGAATATGTTGAAAATTCGATTGTTTCAGAACTCGAATTTTAATTTGGCTTTATTATATATGTTTTTAAAAATTAAAAAACGAAAAAAAAAATAATGGTTGTTTCCGATCTGGGGTTGAGTTCCCTTACTCAAGCTTTCCAAGTTTGTCCTGAAGATCCAATGGGTTCACTAGTGATCATCTATACGTTGTTCGTTCATCTTTCTGTCTGTCAAAAATTGTGTGGGTGGATATCCGTCAAAAACAATCTAATGTTCAAGTTAGTAATATAACCGATCGATTATCACAACAGGTGATGCATGCGCATAATACCTTAAAGTCATACCTGAGACCTTTATTTATACTACTTGTGATGAATTTTTATCTTTTGCGGACCTAATGATGACCTAATAATACTTTTAGGGTTTAATGAGTTATTACCGTTGATAATCTTTTCATATTGTTAGGTCATATAGTACAACCTAAATCTAAGTAAACTCGGAAAAATGACCTGGAAAAACGGTCTGAGTGTTGTTTGATTCCTCGTTGGACCATACAATACATACCAGACTGTACGGTACAATGGTATTGTTCATTGAGAATTCAGTTTGACACTCCGTAGATCAAATCTTCAACATCTACTAACGATACTGTTTTTAGTTTGTTAAATTTATTAAAGAAATTTAATTGGAGTTAATATTGAGAAGAAATATTCCAAATAATTATATAAGATATTTTCTTCTTACTAATGTTCATCGATCCTCGTTAGGCTTGTCTTAATATCTGAAAAATTTAGCACTTGTTTAAATACACTGCATTATCTCTTTACAAAAAGTTTTGACGATTATAAACGTAATTATTTAATAATTTATTATAAACAATTATTATTAAACGTAATTATTTAAATTATTTTATCTTTACGAAACAATCAAATATATCTTGAAGATATTAGATTATTAGAAAGTAAATTACAATAACAAAAAAGTCGAAAACAATATTCAATGTAATTTCTATATACTTAGAGAAACACATTAAGAAAGAGTTTAGGAACCCTTTAGGAAACCTAATAATGTCTTGCTCTACATTCTTTTTCACTTTTATGTTATTTTTACATTCCATAAAGTGTTAAGTCTTTGTGTTACTTTTGTTGTAATTTAAGTTAAAATGAAATAATTTTTTTTGTTCTTTTTAATATTGTTGTGGTCTTCATTTATCTATATCTTTCGTTATAGAATCAAGTAAAAAAGTAATTATTTTTACATTGTAGATAAATATCAAGATGCTTTAATTTATATGCATATTGATTGTAAGAACCGAAAATTTTAAAGATTTTGGAGTGGACAGATGTGTGTGAATAATGGGACCGAATGATTTATATTAAAATAATATTACTATATAAAGGAAAATTTCAAATGTTCGTCCCATTTTTTGATACAATCATTTCTCTCCAAATCTTCTTCTCTTTTCTTTTCTCCTCCTTCTCTCTAAAAATCTCTCATCTTACTTCATCTGATTTTCAATCAGACCGAACTTAAGTAATCTTGGAGTCAAAAACATCATTTTCCACCGATCAAAGTCTTGTTTAGAGCTGGTAAGTCTCGATTTCTTGAGCTCTTGTGAGATTTCAAAACTTTTTGACACATGCAAGCCAAGTTTCTGGTTACATGTGTTCATCAACTTCTTCTTCCCATTTCTGATCACATTTATGGTCTTTTGGTGGTCTATCCTCATCAATCAGTGAGCTATAGGTGTTCTTGAGATTTTCTGGAAGTGTGAGCAAATTTCTGGAAGGGTAGAAGATTTCGTTCGATTAAGAGGTAAGGGAAGCTAGTTAACTTAATTGTGATTTTCTATGTATGAAATTACTAGATGGTTGCATGTGTGTAACTTGAATGTTTGATTGAATTGTGTTGAATCTGTGAATGCTGGAACCTGTGAACTGGTTGGAGTTTCTCTGTATAAGTGTTTGGTTCGTTATGATCTTAAGGAAGTGGGTATGTGAAATGAGATTTGGGGTTGGGAGTGAAATCTAGTATGGGACTCTTTGGGATGATTTTAGAACGATTTTAGGTACCTTTGGATAGCCGTAAATTGGTATATGAATCTTGATTAGAGGATTAAAAGTTGGGAAGTGGTAGTAATTGGTGAAGATAATTGTTGATCATAATTCTGCAGTTATTCTGCATAATTATGTAGATCGCCGAGTGTCATTCATTGACCTTTCGGCTTTCTTCTTGTGTTCGATCTTAACTGAGTTCTACTTCTGTAGAGCTTTTCAGTTAATGATCGGTCGGTCTTGTACTAATATTTTATTTAGTCATAATGATCAGTCTTAGTGGGGTGTGTGGTCTCTTAGTAGCGATCAGTCTTAGTGGGGTGTGTGGTCTCTTAGTAGCGATCGGTCTTAGTGGGGAGTGTGGTCTCTTAGTAGCGATCGGTCTTAGTGGGGAGTGTGGTCTCTTAGTAGTGATCGGTCTTAGTGGGGAGTGTGGCCTCTTAGTAGCGATTGGTCTTAGTGGGGAGTGTGATCTCTTAGTATCGATCGATCTTAGTGGGGTGTGGGGCCTCTTAATAGCGATCGGTCTTAGTGGGGAGTATGATCTCTTAGTAGCGATCCGTCTTAGAGGGGTGTGGGGCCTCTTAGTAGCAATCGGTCTGGTACTAGCGTTCGATCTGGTACTAGCGTTCGGTCTCGTACTTGTATTCAATCTTAACTGTGTTCGGCCTCTCATGGGCCTTACCTGTTAATGATCGTTCGGTGATATTTTAGAAATCGGTCTTATATTAGTAATCGGTATCAACTCTAAGTGTTCGGCCTAAGCTATAGGTGTTCTCGGCCTAAGCCATAAGCGTTTGGTCTAAACTTAGTACTTGGTATGGTGGTAGTAGTCGGTTATGTTGTGGTACTCGGAATCCTCTAGTTGTTGGTCAGTAATAGTGCTCGACCTTCTCTTCAGCTGTATCTATTATTGACCGTTCGGTCCTGTTCTTTAGGTAGTGAGAGAATGATCGGTCTCCAACATTCACAGGGTGTTCGGTCTTGTTCATATATGTTTGGTTATTTCTATTCGGCCCATATTTATATTTATTCCAGTGTGATATTTTAATTAATTGTTCCAATTGCTTTGATGGCTAATGTATGCATTATCGTAATGGTGTCAAAATGAAAGTATGGTATGATAATTGAAATATGGATGTGAAAGAGAATTCCAAGGAGGAATGTCTCAGTGATTTGTTATCAATTTGGTGGTAAAGTATGAATATGGATAGCGAAATCCACGGCGTTCATCCTGACATTCTAATGATTACCAAGTCTCAAGTAGAGATGGGTAAGTCATGTCGTGAGAATAGCAGGAGGTCCTAGCCTATAGGGTATCGTAGATGAGTTATAACGGACTAACTCCGGGTGACAGCTGAGGGTGTTCCAATTACTACACCCCCGAGCGCAGGGACGACCTCAAGCTACACATTCATACAACCCAGATGATCAAGTCAAGTGTTCGGTCATTGCCATTAATGTATGGTCGGTCATTGTATGCTTGAAATGCTCGGTTGACACATGCTTATGTATTTGTTTAATTTGCATGATTAGTATAATCAATTAAATTACTCTAGCTTACCCTTGCTTTTCTGTGGCTTGTTTTTGTGTGTTTGTTTCTCTTTTGCGATGATCACTTGAATGATGTGAGCTTAGGGATACAACTTTTTCAGTTGGCTCATCGGAAGGTTGTTGGTATAGCAGCGGTATAGGAGTATTTCGGTCTTTAGGATAAGAATTTAGTTCTTCATAAAATTATAGTTCTGTTCTTTCCTTATCAATGTAATGTTTCAATTTAGTAAATTTTATATTACTAAATTGGAATGTTACATTGGTCATATCAATATAAGGATTTTTAAATTTAATTGAGAATATACGTTGATTAAATTTAGAAACTTTAATGTGAATAAATGAGTTTTTACTATAAGCTTTACGTTAATTAAATGTAATCACTTTAACTAAAATTAATCAACACTTTACTTTGGTTAATTAACTTTTTACTTGGTAAGAAGACAAAAGAATAAACATGATTAGACAATATATAATTTAATTGACAATATACTTTAGTTGAATTTACTATAAATAATAAAAAAAGTTCTCACTTTTAATTAAGGTTGCATTTTGGTTAATAGTGATAATGCCAACACATTAATTGAAACTTTATATTGATTAATTTGAAAATCCAAGATAATAATTAATTGAACAATAATATTTAGATAACCAATAATGAATCATATTTTGAAAAAACATTAAAATCAACCTATTTTCTTTATTATTGTTTTTATCTATTTTTATCTTTATGGCAATTTAATTTATTTCTTTATTTTATTATTTTTCTATCTAATATTTTATTTATTTTGTTTATCTTAATTTTTTTATATTATTTTTATTTTATTTGACTAACCCTTTTGTATAGTTTTTATAAAAACTAATTTGTTAAGAGTCAATTATGTGTTTTTTGGGAGACAACTTAGGGTTGATTTTATCTTTTCTATTTTGATGACTATTATTTTAATAACACTGAAATTGCTATAGTGGAGTAATATTAATTTGATTGTGTCAACAATAACGTTATCAAAAGGTTTTCTCTATACTCAACTCTTCATCTAATGGATTAAGCAATCTAGATTTAATCAATTTAGGTTTCTTTATCTTGAGAGTTATTTTTTCCATGGCTTAGTGTCTCACTTTACTACTTAGTTATGAAGACAAGATTTAAACTTTTCTCAACTGCCTTTCAGCGTTCACACAAAAAACATGCTCCCTTCACACAAAAAAACCCATTTTTTTTATTCTCGTTTTATTTTTATTTTTAAACTTTGATAGACTGGAATGTGAAACATGTTTTCGAAATACAATTATAATCCTTTCTCAAAAAATATAGTATCAGTAAGAAGAATTTACTCCTTTCACACGCACAATCACTTTTGATTTTCCTTCAATTTTTTTATAAAATATTTTCCTCAAGATTCTTTAACCAGAATCATGAAGAGATCCATTAACATTTGTCTTTTGTTTGCGTAGAAGAAGGAAAAGGCAATGACCGCATCTGTCCCTCGTATTCTCCATCTTTGTTTAACTGACAAGACATGACGCACGCTCCTTTACCTCATTCAAAATTAGGATTTGTTTTTAAGGAATAATTGCACAGACTAGGACCATCATGATTTAAACTCAACCAAAACAAGAAGGCTATGTCACATCAGATATTCTTTTAATGAAATTATAGCAAATAAATATATAACTAACATATTTTGATGGATGTTCGAAAAAAAAAATTTATATTTTTAATATCTTTTGAGAAATAATTTATTACTTAGAAGAATCAATAATAATGAAACATAAATTCAATCCACACAAAATATTAAAGTTATCTCAAACTCAAAAACTTAAAATAATAGTTTGATGAATTTTTTTTATGTAATACTCTTTACTTTTACTCATTGAGAATTTCTTAACATAGTCTAACAAACTCTTAATTAAACAGTGACATAAAAAAGTTTCTTTTTCAACCTAACAACAACCATCTAAACTTCTATTTAAAATTAATGGCTATAATTTTTTACTTTTACTTTTTAAAGTAAACTTATTCTTTTGAGAAGTAAATCTGAAAAGTTAAATGGGCATATAAGGAAGATTCAATGGTGACAAAATGAAGTCAATCACACCTAACTAAAGACCAAGAAGATTATTGGATGAGAGTTGCACTCTTTCTAGTAGGGATTGATTTTCTTGTGTATCTTCTGCTCCTTTGGCTTTTTCTTTGGGTCTACTTTAATTCTAATGAATTGTTGTTACAAGGAAAACATCATAACAAAGGAACCCATTAATGGAAATTGCTTCTTCAGTTTATGTGTGAAAAAGAAAAAAATATAGATACTGGAGAATGAAGTGTGGGTCAGAGATAATTATTACGATGGCATCATTGTCTTTAATCAGATGCACTAAGATGTGTGGAGTGAATCATAAAGCTATCATCGATCATGTTGTCTCATTCATTTGCCTTCACAAACAATAATGGTTGCTTTTTCTGTTTGGAATATGCGTTCAGTGATGATTGTCTCAGCTTATGAATTAGGAAAAAGTAACAGTAGTATTGCATGTTCCCCAAGCAACAGTAAATAATGCATATCATGGAAGTGTAGGTGCAAAGAAAGAGACGTAGTTTGATTGGTAGCTGTAAAACTCAGTTCAACCGAACGGTTTGGTTTGGCTTTGGCAATACATAGCATCGTCAAGTACATGGGGAATAGTTCCCTCTAGTGCAAAATTACCATAAAATGACCAAAATTATAATGGTTTAAAGATCACTCTTATTCAAGAAAAAAAATACGGTGTTACTGTTATAAATAGAAAAGATCTTTTATCATGATTGATTCAGATCCTCGTTAATCAAGAGAAATAATATAATGATTTATTACAAATCATTATTGAAAGTCAAAAACTGAAAAAAAAAATGACAATTACAAAATTATCATAATTTATTTTATTGTGATAAAAAATTACAAAAGTTTTTTTCTTAAGTTAACTTTGAAATTCACTCACTTTTCTCTTTTTTAATTTTCCTTTGTTGGTGCTTTGTTGTTGATCAAGCATGCCCTACCGTAGTTAGTTGGTGGTGGTTGTTTGTGTTTTCTTGGTTAACTCTTACATTACTATCTTTTTATTTACATTACTATATAATGAACTTTTCACGATTACTGATCAACCCTCCAAACAACAATTTTTGAATCATGGTAAATGTTCACATCTTTAAATATTTGACAAAAATAACTATGATTAAAATAATTGTCATTAAAAATTTCAACAAACAATGATTGTTCTTGAACCATAATTAAAAGTCATCCAAAATTATACCTACAAATATGAAATTTAGATGATGATGTTACTAGTGGTGAATCCTAAAATTTGCAGAATTGGAAAAAAAAATTTTGACCTACAACACTACAATTAGACGAAAAAAATTACATAAAATTAGGCACCATAAACAACAACGTTTGATAAGCTATGAGATCATCACAAGAATTAAGAAATTTTTAATAAGATCAAATTATTTAGGGGTAAACCCTAACAAAGGAGTTTTCTCACATCAAATGATAACTAAAACATCTTGTCTATTCCATTCATTTCCAAATTATTTATATAATTTCTACATGAAAAATAACACAAAATTAATTAATTTATCTCTTGCTCTTATCATGGCCCTCCTAAGTCTTATATTGTGTCTTGGGTTTTCATCAAGTTATGGGTATAGAGTTTGTGGTTATTATAAGAACTGTTGCCTAGTTAATGACATTCACATCAACATCAAAACTTATTTTATGACATAAGTATTGAAAACTTTCATTACTTAAACATCTCGTGAGGCTGACAATAGAGTCTTTTGTGTATATATCGACTAATATAGTTACAAATGAAATCTGATAATTAAGAAAGAAGTTCACCTCCACTGTTTCTTCCTACACCTCCAAAAATTTTTATTCTACCATTTTTATTAATAGCCATTGACATTTGAATGTCGATTAACACTTTACCAACGTTCGAACGTCGGTTGCAATTTTTTTTACTTAACCGACGTTCGAACACCAGTTAAAATCTTTTTCTTTACTTAACCAGTGTTCACTGGTTAAACTATTTTTTTAAAATTTACATTTTTATTTTAATTTAATAATACTAATAATAATAACATTAACAATAATAATAATAAAATATATTTAAAACATTACAAACTTAATATTTTAAATTAAAAAATTATTTCTGTAAATTTAATAATCAGAAAATTGTTTTTTAATATAATAAATATTTAATTAATTTTAATTTTTTTATATAATTAAATATATATTAATATTTTAATTTATAAAATATTATTTATTAAACAAAAATTAATAAAATATATTATAAAATTAGAAACAAAAAAATTTTAAAAAAAATATGATAACTGAAAATTCGGTTAACATATAAACAATTCAAATCGAATATATTAACTTTCTTTTAAGTTTTTTTTTTAATTTTTTAATATTTTTATAAATTAAAATATTAATGTATATTTAATTATATGAAAAACATTAAGTTAATTAAATATTTATTAAACAAAAAAATATTTATTTATTATTGAATTAAAATAAATAAATTTTTTAATTTAATATTTTTTTAGTTTTGTTTTCAATTTAAAATATTAAATTTTATTTTGTAATTTCTTATTATTATTATTATTAAATAAAAAATTAAAAAAATAAATTAAAAGAAATTAAAATAAAAAAATCTTAATTGATATTCAAATAAGTGTTAACGATTCGAACAGCGGTAGTTATTAATGAAAAAGACAATGAAAATTTTTGGAGATATAGAAGAAACTATAAAGATGCAGGGAAACTGCTCTAATTAAGATTGGAAAAATGAGAAAAGTGAATTAAGTTAAGATTAAATTGAATGGAATTGTGTGAATTTAATAGATTTAATTAAGCTCATAATTAGAATTAAAAAATGGGCCTATTAATATTATGAGGAAAGCTCACGTTGAGATAGAAGAACGGTTTGGAATAAGAATATCTGAGTACGCTAAACTTAAGTTGGAAAATTTAGGTAAGGGAGTAAATTATATTTTCTTTGTCACACTCTTTTTAGTGCTTTATTTCTATTAAATTATGTAATTATATTTTATTTAAATTTCTAAAATATTTAATCATTTGCTAGCCGGCGTTTTTATTTATTTTTTATTTTTATAAAGCTAAAAGGGATTTAGCATTTGTTAAATGGTATTTTTCTATTTATTTATTTAAGTGCATATTTCATGGGATAAAGTTAAATAGTGGGTGAGTGTTGTTTTTTTATTATTATCGTTATTATGGTTATTATGTTTTACATCAAAAAGCAAATGATGGAATCGTTTTCATATATAGTAATATATACGTTATATAGTAATATGAATGTATATTCTATAATAAGCATATATTATTATAAGACTTTTGGAGCATTGAAATTATTATAATGTGTATTTAAAAAGATTGAATTATTTTAATCATAATATGTTTGCAGTAAAAGAGGTTGTCGTTTTCTGTTAGGTTAAAGATATATATATATACTTTTGGTTATTCTAATTTTTTGTATTATGAAAGTAATTATGGTTTGATATTATTATACCATATATATATATATATATATATATATATATATATATATATATATATATATATATATAAGTTAAAAAAACGTTATAATATTAAAATAACCGTATTTTTATTTTATTTTAGTAAAGTTTAAGTTAAGTAATGTGAGAGTGAATTTGTCATCCTTGCAGTTTGGTGTGAAAGTCGTAATTTTGTTTTATTTTTTGTATAGACATAATTGGAAATAAATTCCGGGTTTGGTTTTCGATTATTAGGCATTGGTGATTTAATTGGGATAAAGACAAAATAGCTTTTGCAATTTTCGGTGGGTATGGTTTTATTATGAGATGTTTTTATTAAATATGGCTGACATATTTGGTACTTTTTTAGGTATTGGCGTTTTAAGTGGATAAAGCCGAAACGGGTTTTTAATAATTACGTGTTTGAAATTGTTTATTTTATTTACATAATCGTGGTTTTGTGTTTGGCATAATATATTATATACAAATGTTTAAAATAATTGGTGTTTGAATTGGGCGTTTTACTACATTTTTTTTTAATAGTCTATGAAATTGTTGCAAGACTTTTATGAATGTGTGATAGTTATTAGGCGTGATGGATGTGACTTTGTTTTTTTTTTTTTTTTATATAAAACAAAAGCCAATGGTGGTTTTGTTTTCTTATATAGTAAAATATATAGTAACGTATAACATGTATATATTATAAGGTAGGGGCAGCTTTGATAATTATAGGGTATAGGTATATTTGAATAAAACGTTATTTAGTAAACATATACTTCATATAAGCTTTTGGTACTTGATGTGTTGTAATTTTATAAACTTATTTCACGGGATTGCTAAGTATTAAAATATTTAATGTACATGAGATGCAGTAGAATTAACTATATAAAGGTAAAGTAGAATTAACTATATAAAGGTAAAAGTGCTTTATAGTTTGGCATGTTTCTTTTAGTATTTTATTTATGAATATATATGGTTTATTTATCTCTTTTTTCAGTTGGTACAGTTTAACAAAGTGTATCAAGATTTAGTAGACAAAAAACTTCTCATTCATAAAAAAAACATACTTTAAACACAAATAAAAAATAAAAAAAAAATAAGAAAAACTCACCTATCACTAACACACTTTCCTCACTTATCTAATTTGTTTTTCTCTTATCTTCATCATTTCTCTCATCCACACACAACAATCCGCGACAATTTAGTGGAGGTACTTGAATGAGATTTTTATATAGCTACAATTTAGTATCCTAGACAAACTATCCACTTTTGCCTTCTGCCTTCCGAATCTCTATAGCTCTTATCTTATCCTACAAAAAAATCCTAGCATATTGAGTCGTATGTTTTCGTAGTCCACCTTTAACTTTTCAATGTATCTAATTCCCAACCATCATCTTCCTTAGGTTTACACAAGTTTTTCCATTTTATCCAAGATATCTTTCAATCCTCTGCTCCCTATCCCCAAAGAAAATTTGTTTATAATTCCTTGATAGTTTTATAAACACTTTTCAGTACCTTAAAATACGATAAGTAGAATAATGGTAGGACTAAAATAATAACATTAATAAGGGACACACTACCTACAAAATGAGTGTCTTGCTCTTCATGTAGATCGATAATTTCTTATTTTATCCACTATCTCATTCTAAAATTCTTTTTACGAGGGTTCCTCCCAATAGTCATGTCTAGGTACTTTCAGATAGCTACAATTTAATATCCTAAACAAATTATCCACTTCTACCTTCTTAATCCTTATAGCTCTTATCTTACTCTTATGGATGTTACTTTAAGACCTAAAAATAACTCAAAACATCTCAAAATGATTTTTATTACCACAATATTTTTATTATTAGGTTGACATACAAAAAGTGTGTCATTTGCAAATTGTAGTAATTGAACCTTAATTTCATTCTTCCGAATTCCTCCACCTTCAAGTAGTTATTTACCAATTTTCTGCCTTACTAACTCTACTAACCCCTTAGGTACTATATATTAAGAATAAGAACGGGGTTATTGGATTCCCTTGTCTCAAACCTCTTGGTTTTATTTCCTTAGTCAAGCTTCCATTAACCCAAACAGAAATTGTAGTAGACTCCAAATATACTTGTATCAATTCTATCAATTTACAACAAAAGCCTAGTCTACCCATCATGTTATACAAAAAAAATCCCATCATGTCTGAGTCATATGTCTTTCCGTAATCCACCTTTATAATTACCCCTTTCTTCTTCTTCTTTTTTCAATTCTTCTACAACTTCATTAACTATAAGCATACGATCCAATAGCCCTCTTCCCTTTAAGAAAGCTCATTATGAGCTATCAATCCATTTTGGAGCACTTTCTTCATCTTATTTATCAATACCTTGGATATAATCTTATACATACACCCTCATTAAATTATATAGGCCTAAATTCATGAAGACCAACTGGGTTTACTTTTTTTGGTACTAGGATTATGAATGAAGCATTACAACTCCTGAGTATATGTCCAAAAGTGTTGGAAGCAGTTGATTACTTGGATAACATCGTTCTTAATTGTCTCCCAATTGTTTTTAATGAAGTGGAAGTTCAACCAATCGGGTCTAGAGCTCTTCGAAGTTCACATTGGTTAATATCTTCCTTTATTTCCAACTCCTCAGTGTTACTAATCAAGGTCCTATATTGTCTTCATTTGTTAAGGATGGAAATCCAATATTATCAAGCTTAATATTACTCATACTTATAATCCTGAACTTGTTTTCAAAAAATTCTTTAACTTCTCCTTTAACTTGACTTGGCTTCACACCAACTACCATTCAATTCTACTCTTTTCACTTCATTCTTAATTCTCCTTTCATCATCCTTACTATCCAATTCAATAATATTCATGACAATTTTGTGTCTCTTTATTTTTGTTATGCCATACACTTCTTTATTCCATAAATTTAGATCCTTTTTTAACCTTTTCAGTTTTTCTTTCATCGTTACCATGCCATTACTCATTAGTGGGTAAGAATCTCACATTCTTTTTTATGGGGGAAGGGCCAAAAAATATAACAACTTAGAAAAAAGTAATAACGCAGTGGAAATTCAATCCTCCTTCTTGCGAGAATCTGCGAGGAGCACCAAACAAATAAAAAAAAATAGAATCCAGAGCACAAAGAGACACCAACAATTTTTATCGTGGAAAACCCCTCAATGCAAGTGTAAAAATCACGAATCGTCCAAACCAAAGAAAAATCCACTATGATCAATAATAGGATACAAAAGAGTCTCCAATAAGAACATCAAATGGTGTGTTCAATAAGTCAATTTAAATAAGCACAAATGCTTACAAATGAGAATAGAGAAGGTGAAAATTCTCCTAAACAGGGCTATTGGTGCGGGACCGATTTCTCCAGATCTAGACCTCCGATTGACGATCCGAACAATTAGAACGAAGAACCATATGTCTGGAACCTACTGTCCAAAAATCAGCTCGATCCAACAATGAACGAATTCACAGCGACGAAAACACCAATGCAGGTTTAGGATTATGCAGGAATAACTTTCTCTCTTCATTTTTCTCTCCCTTGGCTTTTGCCTCTCTTCAAATGACTCTAATGTTCCCTACTAATCTGACCCATCTCTATTTAACCTAGTGAGACATAAAGGTCCACATTATTTGGGCCTATTCTCCACATAGGAAGGGAATCCAATAACCCAACAAATCTCGGGTGTTGCTCCCTCCACCACCACTCATTCTCCCTCCACCTCCCCAACCCTTTCCAAAAAAATTTTAATTACAAAAGTAACCTTTTTTATATTTAACTATATTTATTTACTTTAGAGAGTTACTCCCTCCACCCCCCAAATACTCCCTACATTTCTTCACTATTTTTTTATTTCAAAAATACCTTACATTAATTTAATTTTTACCATTTAACTTTGTTTATCTTTTTTAAAACCCTAAATCTCTCTACGTCCCTTCATTTTTCTCTTTCTTTGATTGCACACAACTTGGTGGATGCAAAATCAATCATCCCCTAGAAAACTTATGGAATGATAAATAATTTCAATAAGCTAGAAATAGAATGTCGCAGAGAATACTTCTTTTTTCTCTATAAAATGGTCTATTTTATTACAATTTTTTCATTCTTCTTCTTACTTTTCTCTTAAAATGTAAAATATTTGGTCGAGAGTAGGACTTTTCTTATTGCACCATAAAGTAAGCGAGACACATAACATGACAAATTAAATAGATAAACACAACCTAAAATGAAACAAATAATAGCTAATAGTTGAGATAAAATAATAAATAATGATTATTTTTTTGTTCCTGGTTTCATCTATTGCATTTGTTTCATTTCAATTGTGAAACTCTGCTGTTAAACAACGCCTAGAAGGGTAATCATCCTGAAATAAGAAACTTATGGAAGTTAATGAAAAATGCAGCAATGCAAAAAAAAAGTAGCATTCTTATTGAAATCATATTTTAATATATGTTTTGAGGTCACTGTCCAATTATTTATAGTTTATTAAATTTTGCGATTTTTCTCTAAATTTTACGATTTTTCTCTAAATTTTGATTATGGGTGATGGATTTACACAGTAGACGTCTACCCCTTCATACCAAAAAGCGATAAAATACTTGATCCATTATTAAAGCCGGATACAAAATTGTAGATAATTCCACTGGTCATAGTGGCAAGAATTGGACAACAAGCCTTCTCTTTGTTCCCATTCTGAAACTTAAAATCCACCATGTTGTTTCCCTTCAGCCACACTCACCACCATAGAGACGACGACGAAAGACGCACTGCTTACCCTCCACCAACAAACACCTTCCCCAACCCCACCAACAGCCACCACCACCCTTCTATGGCGCTCCTCAACCACCACCCCCTCAGCCTGAGACCAACATGTTCCACACCTCTCACCTGTCGCCACCAGGACACGTGTCGTAGGATTTCAACTACTCAGCTCTGACTTCTCATCACCACCATAAATCCGATAACGGGTCCTCCCCTGCTCCCACTGCAACTTATTACCCCCTTCTTAGAACAAACTCCGTCGTCCACCACGTGGCTCACGAGCCTCACCACCGCACTCATCATTTCTCTTCTCACAACTCTAAGCACCACCACCAGCACCACCACCACCATGACCCACATCGGCCACTAGGCTAACACTGGTCTCCTCATTTCTCTTCTTCTTGAACGGATGTCAACATCCGTGTGAACGGATATCAACATCCATTTGTCCTTCACGGATATTGACATCCGTTTAAGAATCTACCGGATATTGACATCCATTTAAGAATCAAACGTATATTCACATCCGTTTAAATATTACTGAAGGGTAAAAGAGGAATAAGGAGGTATAGAGAGCACTGTGTGGTGGTGGAGGGAGTAACACTCACAAATCTCCCCCTCACGACTATGTGGAGATATCCGTCAATCCGACGATCTCACAACAAACTTCAAACTTTCCTCTTGGCAATGTCTTGGTTATCATATCAGCACCATTATCATCTATATGAACCTTCGCTATTCCCAACAACTTAGCATCCAAAATATCACATATCCAATGATACCTCACATCAATATGTTTGGATTTAGAATGAAAAATTGGATTCTTACCAAGATGAATAGTACTTTGACTATCACAATACAACAAGTATTTCTCTTGCACAAAACCAAGCTCTTGCAAGAATTTCTTCACTCATAACAACTCCTTACATGCTTCATTAAGTGCAATAAATTTTGCCTCAGTAGTAGACAACGTTACACACTTTTGCAACTTTGATTGCCAAGCCAAGGCTCCCCTGCAAACTGAATCAAATAGCCTGAAGTAGACTTTCTAGAATCAATGTCTCAAACCATATTTGAATCTAAGTAACCCACCAAAGTAGGCTTATCACCTCCAAAACAAAGCCTCAAACCACTAGTACCACGAAGATACCTCAAAATCCATTTCACATCATTCTAATGCTCTCTACCTGGATTTGACAGAAATCTACTGACTCTACCAACAACATGTGCAATATCAGGCCTTGTACATACCATTGCATACATCAAAATACCCACAACAGAAGCACAAGGAACTTTGCTCATATTCATCTTCTCAGCTTCATTTGAAGGACTTTGTTTAACACTCAACTTAAAATGAGTAGCAAGAGGAGTACTTACAACTTTAGCATTTTCCATTTGGAATCTTTGCAACACCTTCTGAATGTAGTGCTCCTGTGATAGCCAAAGTTTCTTCTCCTTTCTATCACGAGTGATACTTATACCAAGAATATTCTTAGCAGCTCCCATGTCTTTCATGGCAAATGACTCGTCTAGTTTCTTCTTCAACCTGTCAATTTTGGATACATCTTTCCCAACAATAAGAATGTCATCAACATATAACAACAATATAATGAAATCATTCTCAGAAAATTTTCTGACAAAAACACAATGGTCAGAAGTAGTCTTCTTGTAGCCTTGCTCACACATAACAGACTCAAACTTCTTATACCACTGCCTCGGAGCTTGCTTCAAACCATATAGGCTTTTTCGTAGCCTATATGGTTTGATGTCATCAACATATAACAACAATATAATGAAATCATTCTCATAAAATTTTGTGACAAAAACACAATGGTCAGAAGTAGTCTTCTTGTAGCCTTGCTCACACATAACAAACTCAAACTTCTTATACCACTGCATCGGAGCTTGCTTCAAACCATATAGGCTTTTTCGTAGCCTACACACATAGTCTTCCTTGCCTTCAACAAGAAAACGATCTGGTTGCTTCATGTAAATCTCTTCCTCCAAATCACCATGAAGGAAAACTATCTTCACATCCATCTGCTCAACCTCCAAATCTATAGTAGCAGCTAAACTTAACACAGTTTTGATGGATGTCATCCTCACCACAGGTGAGAAAATCTCATTGAAGTCAACACCCTTTCTTTGTCTGAAGCCTTTCACCACTAATCTAGCTTTATATCTAGTAGATGTAGAATTGCTCTCTTGCTTCACCCTGAAAATCCACTTGTTCTCTAAGGCTATCTTACCCTTAGACAACTTCACCAAGTCATAAGTGTGATTATCATGCAGAAATTTCATCTCATCTTGCATTGCATCCAACCTCTTTTGCTTTTCTTCACTTTCAATAGCCTCCTCATAACATTCAGGTTCCCCCTTATCAGTCAACATCACATACTCATTGGTAGAGTACTTCTTAGAAGGTTGTTTTGGCCTGTCAGATCTTCTGGGTTGAGCTTCTAGTAACTCAGGTATATCACCAAGACTCTCATTTAGTGACACATCATGTTCCTCTTCATCAACATTATCAATAGGAACATCCAAGTCATCTCCAATCTGCTGATTATCAATATCACCATTTTGTTCATCATCATGAACATCAATATCCAAATCATTAATAAACAACCGAATTGGATCAAAATCAACCACATTACCATCTTCCTTAGCTGTAGACTTCTCCACCTTATCAATATCTTCAATGGTTTGATCTTCCATGAATTGCACATCACGATCTAACAACTTTCTTTTCAACGGGGTCATACAACTTGTAGCCAAATTCATCCTGACCAAAGCCAATGAAGATGCATTGCCTTGTCTTCACATCTAACTTGGATCTTTCATCCTTTGGAACATGAACAAATGCTTTACAACCAAAGACACGCAAATGATCATAAGTAACATTCTTGTCAAACCAAATCTTGTCTGGCACCTCAGAGTTCAAAGCAACTGCAGGACTTAAATTAATAACATGCATTGATGTAAACAATGTCTCACCCCAGAAATGCTTAGGCAATTTTGCTTCAGAAATCATACACCTAACTCTTTCAATTAATGTCTTATTCATCCTCTCTACTAAACCATTCAACTAAGGAGTTTTGGGAGGAGTCTTCTCATGTGGAATACCATACTTTCTACAATAAGCATCAAATAGTCCACAATATTCACCACTATTGTCAGTACGAATGCGCTTCAGCTTCCTGCCTGACTGCCTCTCAACCAAAGCATGAAATTCTTTAAACTTGTCCAACACTTGGTCCTTTCTCTATAGTGCATAAACCCAAAGCTTCCTGGAATAATCATTAATAAAAGTAACAAAGTAAAATGAACCACTAAAAGATTTTACCTTCAATGGGCCACAAACATCAGAATGCACTAATTCAAGGTACTCTGACTTCTTGGAAGGATGATGCTTCTTGAAGGATACTCTGATTTGTTTACCAGTCATGCAGTGAGAACATTTCTCCAACTCTACACTCTTCAATACTGAAAGAACATCCTTTTTAGCTAAGCAGTTAAGTCATTTTTCACTAATATGCCCAAGCCTTCTATGCCACAAAGATGACTCCATATACACGACATTCACACTATCTTTAGCAACCAAAGTTTTTGTCTAGTAAAGCTTATAGTTTTTCTCCCCTTTAGCCACAATCAAGTTACCTTTGGTGAGCTTCCACTTTCCAGAACCAAAGTGGTTATCAAATCCACCATCATCAAGTACCTGCACAGAAATCAAGTTAAAGCGAACATCTGGAGCATATTTAACTCCTCTAAGCAACAACTGCATCCCCATGTTGGTTTGCAAGTGAACATCACCAACACCAATAACCTTAGACACCCCATCATTACCCATCTTCAAAACTCCAAAATCACCAGGTGTACAAGATTTGAAGAACTCCTTCCTGGATGTAACATGTAGTGTAGCACTACTATCAATTATCCACATGCTCTCATTAGATACAAGATTAATAGTGTCATAATCACGAAGACAAATAAGGTCACCACATGTAGTAGTAGTAACACGATCACCATCATCAATATCTTTATCTCTTTGCTCACTCTTTTTGTCTTTGCTTTCTTTCTTCAACAAAAAACAGTTCTTCTTTATATGCCCTGTTTTGTGACAATAGTGACACTCCACATTCTTGTACCGAAACCTGGACTTGCTCCTGCTTTTATCTCTACCACTATTTTGTTCTTTCTTTCGATTTCTCCCCCTATTCTCTATGATAAGCACTTTTGAATGAGATGAAGTACCATGTGTTTTCTTTCTCATCTCCTCATTAAGAGCACCACTCTTTGCCATTTGTAAAGAAATATCACCATTAGGGGTAGCACTTATCATGGAAACCCTAAATGTCTCCCACAAATCCGGTAAAGAGTTTAATAGGAATAAGCCCAATAGATCATCATCAAATTTTATACCTACTCCTGCTAATTGATCATAGCGTCCTTGAAATTCACTCAAGTGATTTGAAGCAAGAGTTCCTTCCTTGTACTTCAACTTCACAAAATTTTTCAACAAGTACAATTTATTAGTCCTTGACTTAGAAGCATACAAGGACTCAAGCTTATTCCTTAGGATTCTCGCATGTGTCTCATTAGGAACAAAATTATAAACATTATCATCAACAAATTGCCTGATAAATCCACATACCTGTTGATGTTCAAAATCTCATTCTTCATCTGACTTGGATTTAGGCTTATTGGAAGCAAAAGCAGGAAGGTGCAAATTTTTCACAAATAGCAAGTCCTTCATCTTGTCTTTCCATAGGTGATAATTTTATCCGTTCAAAAGAATCAATTTTGTATGTGCCTCCAGCATTCACGCAAACTAAACAATCCCTTAAACAAAGAGTTCTGATGCCACTCTAATGCGGGAAGGGCCAAAAAATATAACAACTTAGAAAAAAGTAATAACGCAGCGAAAGTTCAATCCCCCTTCTTGCGAGAATCTGTGAGGAGCACCAAACAAATAGAACAAAAATAGAATCCAAATCACAAAGAGACACTAACAATTTTTAACGTGTAAAATCCCTCAATGCAAGGGTAAAAATCACAAGTCGTCCAGACCAAAGAAAAATCCACTATGATCAATAATAGGATACAAAAGAGTCTCCAATAATAACACCAAATGGTGTGTTCAATAAGCCAATTTAAATAAGCACAAATGCTTACAAATGAGAACAGAGAAGGTGAAAATTCTCCTAAACAGGGCTATTGGTGCAGGACCGATTTCTCCAGATCTAGACCTCTGATTGACGATCCGAACAATTAGAATGAAGAACCATATGTCTGGAACCTACTGTCCAAAAATCAGCTCGATCCAACAATGAACGAATTCACAGCGATGAAAACACCAATGCAGGTTTAGGGTTATGCAGGAATAACTTTCTCTCTTCATTTTTCTCTCACTTGGCTTTTGCCTCTCTTCAAATGACTCTAATGTTTCCTACTAATCTGACCCATCTCTATTTAACCTAGTGAGACATAAAGGTCCACATTATTTGAGCCTATTCTCCACATAGGAAGGGAGCCCAATAACCCAACACTTTTCACCGTATCGTTAAACCCTTTCTATGTATTTCAGACCCAAGTCAATAATTGATGTTTTAAGAACCAGAGCACAATGGTTTGAGACTTGTCTAGCCTGAATATATTGTTTACAATCAAGCCACTGCTCTAACCATTTTGAGGATACCAAAACTTATATGTTCTGCTCATAGTAAGTTATGTCTCACTTAGGGTGTGTTCACTTTAAATGATTGATTTGGGGGAGAATGGGTGGATGAATTTTGAGGAGATTTGAGAGTGAATTGATTATTGTTTGTTTGAAGAGATTTGGAGGTGAGTGAGAATGAATTTTGAAGTAAAATTTGCGAAAATTAGTTTAGAATTTGACCAATGTGACAAATAAAAAAATTGTTTAATTGATAATAATTAAATATTACTAAAATACCTTTAATAGTAAAAGTAATATAAAATTGTAATTGTTAATATTATATATAATTGTAAAAATTATTATAGAAAGAGAAAAAAATAAAAATTAATTTTTAAAAAAAAAAATATAATATTATTGTTTTTATTATTATTATTATTATTACTATTATTATTATTATTATTATTATTATTATTATTATTATTATTAAAATCACAGGGATAATATAATAAAAATACAACACTTTTCTTCAAATATATGCTAATACGAAAGATGTGAGTTGATGAACGATCCCGCTTTTCTATCTGCAACATCAACTTCATTTCCTCTAAAGTGAATAGAAAAGTTTTTTCATCTTCTTAAATTCCATCTACAATGCAATACATTCAAGTTTACTGATCCGTCAAAAACGGTTTTCATGTCCACGAACACTTTTATGAGACAGTTATAAACTAAAATTTATTTGCAATATTTCACAATAAGTAGAAAGTTATATTTTTTATTTTGTATGAACCAATATTGGTTTACGAAAAAGGTTCTTCAGTTACTTTTATCTCTGATAAGTTTTTATGAAAAAACTTACTCACAGATACACTTATTTTTATCCTTTTATTTATTAATTTATATAATAATAATTTTTTAACAAAAAAATTGAATCCTTGCTAGTAATAAACAAAAAATAACATGCTTATATAAGAAAAGTCAGCATCTAAAACTATGATACTCATTTGCTAGTGTAATAGTATTATACGGTAGTGTCAAGAAATTCATAGTGCCGTATTTGGAATCGATAATTTGCTAAAAGCATGACATTTTGAATTTCGATATAGAAGTTACTATTCATTTCCAATTTTGTGAGATACAAAAGGAAAAGAGAAAAAGAAAAGTGTTGTGGATTTGACAGAAATGTTACACTTGACCAAGTGTTATGACACATGTAAAATTTGAGGGCGAAGACTATGACAACAAGCAACGAAATATGATTGATTATTCACGGCTTGCCCCATTCTTCCCAAAACTACGTTCAGAGGGTATCAGAAAAGTCCTTTTAGTATATCATCTCACGAACAAAATATTGAAAGGACTGATTTTTTTGTTTCGTAGTGTCTTTAAGTTCATGAGTCATTTGCTTTTGTAAACTATCTCTTCATCATCCACATCAAATGCTGGATTACAGAGGCATTTGAAAAGTCTACCGAGACCCTGCAGAAGAAAGAATAAATGTGTACGTATTTTCGTAATCAGAGTATCGTGAATACATGGTGGTATAAACATAATTTTTGTGATTAGTTGTAAATATTTCCACATATACCTGCGTGAAAAAGGGAGTTCGATAGGAAATTGCTCTAGGCGATTCATCGTCTGAAGAATCAGAAGTGCTTCCTTCGTCATCAGAACTAGCTGCAATCTTCTTCCTCAAAGTTTCTCCTTTTGGATACTTGTCCTGAAGGAAGCATTAGTTTTATCAGCAAACTTGATGATGGTAACTTGCTTTGCGCCCTTGTGGGGCACGAATCTGGCCTTAAAATAATATGCAAATTGCAAAGAATTTATATATGAAGACACAGATTCACTGTTATATTATGAAAGGTACATAATTGTCTTTGATTTTCTTTTATGTATCTAAACATTTTGAAGTTTACCTAGTGTCAGAGACAGATAGATATCATGCTTAGACCGTGGGGAAAGGGTGGCATGGGGCAGAGCATCGTGCAGATAACAAAAGTTACACTGAAACAATGTTTTAGTGATGTAGTATATGTTTTCATGGATCTACTTTAAGAAATTGTTTATATCTCTGTAATATATATATATATATATATATATATATATTTGTCTTATTTTAAGGGGGAAACCTATAAAACTATAAAGTTTGCAGTATGAGTATTTCTTATAAGTACAAAAAAAGGAAGTATTTCTAACAAGCAGCAAAAAAGAATTATTTCTTATAATTAAATATTTTCATTTTAGTTCACTTTATATTGAAATATATTCATTTTAGTATTATTCAGAAAACATTGGAATAGTTTTATATTTTCTACTGGTCACGTCATCGTTAACATGACATTATATAATAGAATGAATAAATATTTAATTGGAATTAAAGCAAACCGATATTTTTAAAAGTATAAAACGAAATCAGTCATATATTATAGGAATAAAATGTTATTTTACCCAAAAGTTATTATGAAGAACAATTGACAGCATATATTCAGAGAAACCTGAAAGCTAGTTGCTAAGGTAACTGAATATGCACCTGAAATATCTTCCCAAGAATTTTAAGAGCAGTAGCCCGAACTTTAAGTTCCTCTTTCTTGACATTGTTTTCCTTTAGCACCTGCAACGATAAATGTATGAAGAACAATATGCTAGTTAGCCATTTCACGTCTTTTGTTCTGGTCGCAGGCGATAAAAAAAAGAAGTCATATAGAATTCATTATAACTCGTCTCGGACTATGTTAGGCTTTACTGTCTCAGGCTTTCTAGCTAACATACTATTAACCATTTCAGCGCGTGGAAATAGTAGTTACTTTTTTGCTCCAAGAGCTTCATTGTATCTGGATAAACGACAATTAATACAATAACATGTGTACTGATCAACTATGAAGCTACTAAAGTGCATCCCTTCGTGTTAAATAATTAAAATGAGTTATGAACTCACCATTTGACACACGTGTACAAGGGTAACTTCTATGTCCACTACATTTAACTTCCACAAGGAACTGATCAATGTGTCCTTATTGAGGCGAATGTGAGAGTCAACATCATTTTCAGGGCCACTACTACTATCCATTTTAAATTGCTTGCGGATGTCTTCTTGAAGCTGAATTAACTGATAAGCACCTAAATTGCATGTGCTCAATAAAATTAAAACATCATTTGAAATAGCTAACCTCAGGAAATGCAACAGACTGTTAAGTGAGGCTTTGGTAATGTAACTAACCTTTAGCAGCTGTGAGTTGTGATTTCCAGAAATGTCCTTTATTGCGTACCCATTCAGCCAAAAATGGCACCCCAAGATAAATGGCCTTTTTCCCTAGTTCTTGCGCTGCCTGTCTTGAATATATGTAGCCGATGGTATGTAACATGTCAACTCCAAATGCTGCATTCAGAGACAGCGGAGACTAATCTAATTGATTATGTCATCGATAAATAACATGCTACGAACAATTATTCATGATGTCAGTCTTTACTATGAGATTCTGTACCATCTATCATGAGGAAAACCATTCGAGTTTTTTTTATGGCAAAATGTCTGGCCTAAGTCGTTTAAATTTCAATCAGAGAAATGTTAGGAGTTTCATGGGGCATCCTCTGTTTAAGGTTCAACGTTTACAACATTGAATGATAAGCGATGGCATCATGTGGTTCGTCCCAAGTATTACAAATAAAGGCAGCTCAAAGTTCACTAACCAGCACGAGAAAGCCGTCTTGCTTCAGATTCTGCTCGTAGGAAGAATCCCTTTTTGTCACCACGAACATATTGGGCAAGATAATCTTTCAAATTTCTTGCTAGCTTTTCTTCCCTTTCTCTTTGGACAGCCTATATGAAATATAGAAAATGAAGGTAAAATTAAAAGAAAATGAAAACCTCTCGCCGCTTTTCTCTCAAATCAACTATATAAAGCATAGCTAAATTGTCAATGTCATTGTCTATCACCAGCTGATGCAACAAGGTTAAATGAGTCCAAGAACTTAATGAAGTGGAATGGTTATAAAATCGTCTATTTATATACTCAAAGTCAAGGGAAATATTGAACAAAAGATCCAGAAGCAATATATGACAGTAGGGATTGTGCACATATTTCAGTTTCCTAGCAGAAAAATCAGTGATAGAGTATAAATGATTTTTTACAAGAGAACAATATCAAATTAGGAAATTGTCGAATATGTAGAAGCTCATAATTTTGGTTTACTATGGCAATAACACAAATTTCTGACACGACCTGCCTTTTCCTTTCAATTGGAGCAACTTTTGTTTATCTTAAAATCACGATTTATCATTAGTGAGACGTTTTGATTCATTGATCAACAAAAGAAAATGTGAATTTTATTAACTTAGAAGTCAATGCTGAAGTAGTGAAGATTAATTTGATGTGTTTTGAAGAATAATTTTACTTTTTTTATTTTTTGTAGTTTGATATTAAAAGAGAAAGGTGCGAAAAAAAACTCACAAAAGAAAAAAAGAAGAAAAAAGAAGGAAGTGAGTTAGACAAAAAGAGAAGAAACTTGGCAAAAAAAGAAGTAACTTGGACAAAAACAAAGTGACTTAGACAAATTTTTTTGTCCATAACCTCTCACCAAAAAAAAGAAGTAACTTGGACAAAAACAAAAAAGTGACTTAGACAAATCTTTTTTTACTGATAACCTCGTACCAATCAATCGAATATTAATTAATATGTAATCGATCGAACATTACTTAAAAACGGCTATTCTGTTCAAAAATGAAATACAGTGAGATCGGGAAACCTATAATTGAAAACGATTATAGCAACCTAAAGGCCCAATAACGTTAGTTTTTTTTCTCTAACAAAAATCACATTAATACAGCCAAAGGAATGATGAAAAGTTAATGTAAAACTTTCTTGCCTTTAACTTCTCATTCAGTTTATCAGGATCCTCACTTTCATCAGCAAGCTCAGAAGAAGCCATTGATGCCACAGCCAGATGCCCTATGTAGTCCTCAAACAATTCACTTCCAAAGAGCAGGGCGAAGACAGCCATGGGGTCAAGCATAGTTTCCCTGTCAAGGAATCCATTCATTAATGTATTAAAAGAAAAACTTCTTCAGGGAAGATCACAATTAAGATTAAGGACACCTTTACTTTTAAATGACTTGTTTGATCCTACAATCCAAGTTAAACTCCCTAAACCCTAAGTCACTGGACCAATTCTAGCTGATAATTTAGGAAGCTTTCAACTTATCATGATTTATTTTTTAACTGTATTTCAATTATAATTTACGAAGCTGATTAAAATGAGTTTACTAAATTAAGGTTTTTCTACAATTAAATCTTTTGTTAAATAAATAACTCCTTAATTAAATTATTAATACCAATGAACCCTTAAGACAATAAAACAGAGCGTATACTGATCCTCTTTTGATTTTTATTTATTCGACCATAGTCTTATTATTTTCTTACTTTTCTTTCTCTTTATGACACATGAGGAACGAGGAATTTGCACTTTCTTAACCCAGATTGTACTCTTAGTCAAGTCAAGGTAAGATTGGGGCTCAGATGTGTATTCACAAATTACAATGACTATTATGTGCCAAAAGCCTTGGGTAAAAGTAACATTACCATTGAACGCTAATCAGGCCTAGTATTTCTTTCTTTATTTTAATAACATTCATCACAATAATTAAAGCTAATCAAATCAGATTGTTAGCAAATACAATGACGTTCCACAATGGTATTTAAGCTGAAAATCCTCATCATCATAAGTACCTCGATACAGAATGCTTCCCATTTTGATTGTACGAATTCCTCTGAACCGGATCACTCAAAACTTGGTAGGCTTCACCCAATATCTGCTAACACAAAAAGTTAAACATATACTTAAAAACATTACACGAATACCTGTTCACAAAGTCCTTCTAATATAGAAAAAACAGTTTTTGCATCAATTGATTTATAAAATTATTTTCATATAATCTCTTTAAATTATTATTTTCAATTTACACATAACCTAATTTTAACTTATAAAAAAACAATTTTTTTCCTGAAAATATTTATAAAAAAATTTCTCCACACAAACATAGTATCTTTTTTCTCTAACCATAATATTAAAATAGATTATATACTGTGGAAAAGCAATATAACAGTATTTAAGAATGTTGAATCATCATTATTACTATTATTATTATTATTATTATTATTATTATTATTATTATTATTAATTGGAAAATCCCTTTGATATGTTTTTTACATAGTTTAAAGCAATTATACCGCAATATATGATTGTATGAGTGCATTACGATTAAATTATAGTTAAGCGTGAGAGATTGCAGTGGTGGAGTGGAGCTACCTGGAACTTCTCGGCAGCGCGAGGATCGTTCGGGTTTTTATCGGGATGAACTTGCATTGCCTGTAGCAGTAACCAAGCAATTAAGAAAATGAGAAAAAAGAAAGTTAAATCAAATCAAAGCAAGAAGGAGAATAGTTAGTTGAAGTAGATTGAATAACCTTATGGTAATAGGCCTTGCGAATTTGGTCTTCGGAGGCAGAGGGAGCGATCCCGAGGATATCGTAGTACTCCGTTTCCTTGACCATGGTGCGTGGCAATACGCAAACCTGAGAAGAGAAGCGAAGAGGAGAAAGAAAAAGAGAAAGAGAGAAGGAAAAACGAATGGAAGAGAAGGGGAAGGGGTCACGAGGAAGTGTAGGCTTTACAGTTCTGATGCGCAATATTGTAATTCACGGGAAGTGCTTTTTCGCGGGAGAAAACAGTTTTTTAAGCGCATTGTGTCCCAGTGACAGTGCCTATCTCATCATCATCATTTTCGTTTCGGAATACAATCAATAGATGGAGAGTGGCTTTTGGAGCTGTCTGTGGGCCTTTCCTTTTGGACTTCTCAATGCTGCTTTTTTCTCTCTTCCTTCTTTCTTGGGCTTTCAGGATTTCGGAAATACTTTATATCAAAATTGAAAATGGAAAATAAAACTGTTTTTTCTTTTTCTCTGCCTGAAAGTTGCGTCATCATTTTGTGTATTGGTGTCAGTGCACCTTTTTCGATATCATCTGGACCTGAAGACTATAAAGAAAAGAATTTTGACAAAAAAAAAGAAAAAGGAAAAGAACTTTGACAAAGAAAAAAGGAAAAGGTCCTACCGGGAGTCGAACCCAGGTCGCTGGATTCAAAGTCCAGAGTGCTAACCACTACACCATAGAACCAACTGTGGACAAATTCAACACTACAAGTTATTTATAACTTAACCTATAATGAAACTCCAATTCAATACAAGTTGAACGATGAGTTTAAGTAGAGTTGCGAGTCCCAGTAAAATCTTTGACGTCATGCAAATTATTTGTTAATATAATTTCATTTCTAATGTTTCTATAAATTTTAGTTTATGATTTTAAATGTAGAGATTATTAAAAGTTAAAGATTGTTCAAATGACTAAGTATTTATTTGACTTTTTTTTTCCTAACGCATTTCAAGTTAATTAAGTTTAGATTTTTAAAAAGTAAACAAACTCTCTTCCGCCTGTCATAGTTACCAAAATAGAGAAAATATGCTGCCTATTCAACCCTAAGATGACATCTTAAAATCTTTCAAATTTTATTAAAACTTCGAAAACACACCAACTAACAAAGTTTTAAAATCATTTCATACTTTAAATCCATTATAAATGTACCATCTCATTATAATAATATAAAATTACTAAAATAAAATATTACATAAAATCATTAAAAGAAAACAAACCTATAAAAGACAATATCTCTATATGTAGAACTATTTAACAACCCATCTACTTCACCCTCACCTCTCGCGGGAATATCTGAAAAGACATTTCACTAAATTCACACAATTTAGATAATCATTCCAAAAGAGAAAAACAACCTACAAACAAACAACACAAAAGCAAAGGTAAGCTAGTGGTAAAATGTAATATAAAGAAATCAATGCAACAATGATAAGCATAGAAAAACGAGCACCAAAATCGAATGAACCAGAACCCCACCGACTGAGGGTTGGTTCTTGCCTTTTAATTGAAAGAAACACAGGGTACAACGTGCTACCTCTTCCAAAACTTCAGCAATAGAAAGAAATACATCCAAGAGAGAGAGACTATTCAATCATTGCCTATCTCCTAGAGGCCACTACATTCCCTTTTGTATCCCTTATTTCTCCACTAAAAATCCTTCAACCGTGTGCTCACCTTTCTCTCTCTCACGTGCTGTTGTCTACCACTAGCTTCTACAGCAGGTGCCAGGTGTCCTGGGTCTCTAACTAACTCATCCTCACCCCTTATTTCTTTTGCCCATTTTGCCCCTTCAGTATCAATGTTCTTCTCACACATTACATAAAACAATTTATCATAATAAAATAGCATTACATGATGTATTACACTTCACACAATATAAACATCCATCTTAATCATGCAACAGACTTAAACTTGATCATCCATATATACTATGAATATCAAGCTATGATAGTTCGTGTACTTGTAATGGTGAATCAGCTGACGCACCCCAAGCTACGATATAAGGTTAGTTCGTTATCACTTGCCTTACGCCAAGGTAAAACCCATAAACTATGACCTCTTACTACTTTCATCACATACCTTACCTCTCTCTACTTGAGAATAAGTGATCATTAGAGTGTTAGGATGAACCCCAAGATTGAGCTTCCTATATTCATACTTACAATATTATAGGGCACCCACCATGTAACTTCTCCAAGAGGTCATGGAATTACGTCAATCAATAATTCACTTAAACAACAACATACTTATCACCATCCTAATATTTTCCACATAATCATATACATATATTTCACATAAATAAGGTAAGAAATCACATAAAACCATTACATATACATCAATACATAAGAACCAGTCCAATAAGAACCACTAAACAGTACAAAACCCCCTTTAAAATCATCCATACAAAAGTAGCGCTCAGCCCAAGAAACTAGTGCTCAGCGTTACAGCCACTGGAAAGTGGCACTTAGTCCCAGAAACCCGACGCTCAGCCCTAGCGACATTGGAAAGGGGCGCTCATGGGGCGCTCGAGGGGTGCTTAGCACCATATCAATTGAGTGAACATTGTTTTCATGGACTTTGATGCACTTGACTTGTTCTAGTGATCAAATTGATTCCTTACACCCTAGAATTTATATATTTAGAATTAAAATAAAATACTCATTTAATTATTAAACCCGAAATTAGGTGCATTAAGTTCATTTGACAACTCCAAAAATGCCTAAACTCAAAACAACACTTTCTAACTCAAATTTCTACAAACTAAGAGTCTTAATAAGTCATAATTGACTTAATAACATATCCCAACACCTTAAATTCATTACAACCTCTATACTTTAGATCTTCACTACTTAAAACCTCGAAGTTGAACTTAAAACATCATACAATAACAACATACATACTCCATACTAGATTTCATGTAATTCAACCTCTAGACAAGTCTTATATAACCTAAGAAAGGACCATGAACTTTTGATTTTTCTCATTTAACCCTTATCTCAAAATCTCAATTGTCAAAACCCAAAAATGGACTTAAACTCTTCTAAAACCACCACATTGACACTTCTTTGCTTATCAGATTTTCATCAACCCAAGACGTTAACAAGGTTTAATTAACATGAATTAAGACCTAATATTTCACATTTCTGACTCCTACCATTTTGTTAAAAACTTGCCCATCAAAATCCACATTTTGATTACAAAGCCCACAACTTTGATGACTCTTCAACTCTTAAACATTCCAACCAAGTTAATTCATCAACACAACATCATAACATACAATTCATCATCACAACAGCATCAAAAATTACACCTCACCTAAAATTAATCATCAATTAATCAAATATACTTACTTAAACGAAATAATAGTAACATAAATATTCAGATTATGATTTAATCAAATTATTATACATGCAAGCACCAAAATTTTACAATAAACATAATTTAAAGATAAACAACTAGTTTCCCTTACCTTACATTGAAGTTACGAAACTTTAAGAATGAACACATTTTGCTCCGCACAATGATCTTTAGAAACACCTACGAATCACTAAATTGTGGTAGAAAAGACCTCTTAGGACCACAGATTGACAAAGAACCAAAAAATGAACACCAATGATATATGCGTGAGATTTCCTAAGCATGATCATAAAAAAAACAAAAGAAAAAAAAGATAGAAACTTACTTACTCCAAACGAAAAACTAATTGGGTAGAAATAAAGATTACTCAGTTGTGATCTCATAAAAACTTCCTGGTCGTTAAACAAATTATCAAGAAGAAAGACTTCATAAAGAGAAGGAAGATAAAACTAAAAAGAATAGTTTTAGAGAAATGATTTGTATTTTAAATAATGAGACGAATTTAAAATTTCTATTTATATTAGCGAATTATTTTAATTTTAAAATACTCAATCTTATTATTTTAAAATATTTATTAGTTCTAGTACTCTATCTTAAATTCTTACACTTCTTAGTTTTGTTCATTATTGATATGCTTGTTGGCTTATTATGTCATCATATACATAATAAATTGATTTTATTATATTAACTTAGACTTAAAAATACACTTTCATGTATTAGAGTTTCTTAAGAAATATTTTAGAGAAATTTGTTTGGGTGATATAATATCGGACGTGCTGAAATTCTCTCTATCCCACATAATTTAAATAAATTACTAAAAAACAAACACATTGTAAATAATCCAAACTAAAAGGACTAATAGTAACTTCGGTTTACTATATCAATTAAAATAAAAATACATATTCTTAATTAGTAGTAACATCTTTGTATTTTAAACAAACTAAAAAATATTAGCTTGTAATAAGTCTTTACTGAACCATTTTCAACAAATATCTTCAGGATTTTTCCCCCACCAACATATTTTTGTTAAAGGAAAGAAGGTAATAATAATATGAATCAGAACGTTTGATTTGTGCTACTTGCAGAAAAAGACCATTTACAGCGGCCACAAATTATTACGTTACCATTTTTTTTATTTTGGGATATTGTCCTTTACAAGGTGTTATAGACATTTTTCCGAGAAAAACTGTAAGTATTCTAGATTTTAACAATTTAATAATACAAACATGCACTTCATTGAATTTAAGATTAGTGTGATATATTTTTAATTAAATGTCAACCGTCGAGTACATAACCTCTCATAAGAATTCATGTTTCAGAGGTAAATCAATCCTTATCAGCATTATGAAATGACAATATCTGACAGGCTTCTAATTAAGACTATACACATTTAAAGCATGATGCAAAGTGTTTTCTTTTGCCCTGTCCTCAATCCACTGAGTTAAATTAAGGTAATCTTCCAATCGTTCTTTTCTAATTATAATTTGACTCTAATATGCAATGACCATGAATAATTAGTTGTTAATTTGATAACAAGATACGTTGGGTCATGGCTATGAATTTACTGCTTTGCCATATCTGAACACTCGATTGCAGATTAAACAAATATATGATGTTGCATACTACTTTTACGTCGAAGAAGATGGTAGCTTAATAACTGCTACGCGTTTGTCGACGAAAAATGTCCCCTTGAAGCACAGCGTTGATCATGTTAAAACATCAAAAGCGTTATATATACAAACAGTATTCATATGCAGGTGCACTATAACTATGCCCAGATGATTGCTCAAACCAAATAACATGGAGATCTTTAAACATAAGGTAAATTCTTGAGAAGAAAAATAATTTAATCTTGATATACATGCTATAATAAAGTTATTTTGTTACACGTAATGAATTTAATTGCCCTTGAAATCCAGATCATACCAAGAAGTGGAAGGTGAAAGCCCCCTTAAACATGTAAATCATGAGCAGCAGCCACCACTTGTAGCATCAGAATTTTGTGCTTTCTGCTTGAAGATGTTCTTTTTCCCACCAGATGAGCCCTCAGCCAAGAGACTTGGTGTCTCCAAAATCTGCAGATAAACATGAAAACTCAAATTTGAAGCATTTCTTTCATTTTTATGAGGGTGTTGACTTGTAATTTATACAAATAAATAGAAGTAACAACACCCTAAATTCTATTGACAAAAAGTTTCCAAAAAGTAAATCTTGCAATCTATGTCAATAAGAAATAGTACTTTGTGAACAAAAATAGATGGGACATACAAAAGTTTGGGCATTTTGTCAGTTGTTTTGTATTTTATTTTCTATTGTTTCTTTTGGTTCCAGTTATCTCAGACAACTAAGATTTCCCTTCCCATAGGGCCAGGATTTGTTTTATTTTGGAGATTTATATCCCATATAACAGGCATACTGGCTGCAGCATACGGGTAATTTTTGTTGCATTAATAAACTTAAGAATCTTTAATTGTGATAGAAAATATTTTCAACCATATAATAGGTTTCACTTCTCTTTTCAACCATTCCCACAGCTTGTATCCTAATAACAAGAGGCTAATTCTGTTCATCGTAACAAAGTTTCCCAAGTTACTATTCATTTCATTGCTTGAAGTCAAGTTGTTCCAAAAATATTTTATGAGAAGGCATCACCAAAGAACACAAGAATAGCAATAATAACCATTTCAAATATTTTAGTGTCCCCTTGCTTGCTGTTTCCTTGATTTGAGGATTTTGGAAGAGTTGCATTATATGTGTACCTTCATTACAAGCTCATCAAAACATTGTGCAACATTGACTCTTGTTTTTGCACTGCACTCAGTAAACAGACATCCATATTCCCTTGCAAAGTTTATCCCTTCAGTTTTGCTGACAACCCTTTCACTTTCCTGAAATAAGAGAGCCTATTAGGACGAGGATTACTTTCTTCCATGCCAACTTTGAATATGACAGTTCACATGAGCAGCATTTGAAACTTTCAGTATTAATGAATCAAGAATGACCCTCAATTTCTTAGAACTAAGAGTAACACAAAAGTTCACTAACAACACACCTTATCAACTTTGTTTCCTACAAGCATCTTGATGCAATCTTGATTGGTTGAGTAAAGGTCAATTTCTTTAGCCCATATATCAGATAGATTCGTAAAAGTTTCCCGCCTTGTGACATCATATACTGTACACAAACAACCAAGAATCGTTGAATAGACTTATAATATAAACTGCAGAAGAATATGATTCTATGCTTAAACAATTTAAACAGTCACATCATATTTGGAAAGAAAACACGTCCAACATCTATAAATAATCTATGGAATATGTCCAACATTCTCGTTGCAGTTGTATTTAGTTTACGATATATTCAATCTGAAGCAAATTTCCTGCAAGTCAAGGTCATATCGCTGACAGAAACTTAACCATGACATCTCACCATACCAAGTGCTGGAAGGCTCCTCACTAGGGAACGTACCAAGGTGTAACCTTACCACTGGACAGCTCTTCACATATAATAATAAACTTGCAAAATCATTTGACAAAATGTGTTTTATGCACAACAATAAATTCAGCATTTAATGACACCATACACATGCAAGGTCATCATCAAAGGAAAACAATGACAACATACATGTCATCAATGAATTCATTTTAATCACCCGTTTGTTAAATTTATACAGTATATATTCATAATTGATAAAATTGAAATATGTGCAAACTATACAGAGCCATGTTGTATGATTTACAGTTGAACAAGATACCAAAAATTAAACAAATAAGAAATGAAGTGTACAGCATATGCATTGAATAGCAAAAAAAAATATTGCGAAGTACAGAGAAAATCATGAAACATACCCAAAATTATTCCTTGAGCTCCTCTATAATATGAACTAGTAAGTGTTCTAAACCTTTCCTGCCCCGCTGCACAAAGAGAAAATACAAAGTATTGCAATTAAGTTATTCAAATGATATGACTTCTTTAAAGGATAAGGTAAACAAATTTGCATTCTTTAAAGGATAAGTTAAACAAATTTGCAACAAATGCAGAATTCAGTATATCAGATGCTTCTGATCTCTGTATATACTGCACAAAATAGGCAGCGCATTTCGTGTTCTCTTAAATATACATTGTATATATGCTGAATATCAACAAAATATATTTGAGATATAATTCTATGATATACTATACTAATCAATTAGCAACTTCAATATCATTGAGAAGATGCATTCCAATATGCTGACTTTAAACAATGTTACAGAACTTTCCCAATTCTGTTTAAAGCTGAGCGCTAAGATTTTTAATCTTGATCTCAAAATCCAGGTTGCATCCTAATATATGTTAATGAACCAACAGTGAGATATTCAAAAATAAATTTCAAAAATTTCATTTCAGTTGTGATGGAAAATGTTATAACTAAAGATCAAAACATGAGAGCTCCATAGCTTCACGCTCACTTAGCAGTATGAGTTCATAGCAATGGTAAAAGTTATTTTCCTTAAACCCCAACTACTATAGAATTTGAAAGTATACAACAAAAGCAAACAACACAGAATAAAAGGGATTTGGCCTATCAAGAAATTATAATTGAAAATACCTGTGTCCCAAATAGCAAGTTTTAATTTTTTTCCTCCAATTGTAACATACTTAACTTTGAAATCTACACCTGCAACACGATTATAAGAAGAATCAATGCATATTTGACCGAGTAGAAAATATAACTTTCTCATAAATAATTGCACGAATCTCTACAATTATGTAACAAACCACATGGATATAAACTTTCGTAATGGGGTTATCATGACTGATGCAGACAAACACTCAATATTTCTTTTAGCCAAAATAAAATATTAGAAACAATAGAATGTTACTTAACACAACATTGAAGCCAGTATTCTCCAATCCTGATTTAGATTTGATCCTCTATAACAGATACTACTAGATCCAGTAAACAATCAAGTGTATGAAGCCTGATCTGACTGGCCATAACCTGTCAATCATGTAGACTAGGTACTGACTTGTGTATTAGGAGTCAAAATATATACAAGTTAGCGTTGTAAATGAGCTAATCTAGTAATAAATTATTTGAGCTTATTTCATTAATTGCTCAAACAAGCTTGTTTGTTTTACCAACCAAATAATCTTAAGCATATGGCTAAGATTTAGGCTTACTTATACAAATGACTCATGCTCAAGCATCATCGGTTTGACATTAAAAGCTCGTGTGAGGGATAGAGTGTGTATACATGTTAATCTCAAATAAGAAACGAGATATATTTAGCAAATTGTAATCCACTTATATATGAACAAGCTAAAAGTTGCTTATTTTTAAACAAGTCGCTGCCAAGAAAAACTTTGACTCATTTAAACAAATGAGTCAGTCAGAGTCATACGTTTTTGCAAGCCAAACTTGGACTTTCAAGTGCTCGGCTTGGGTTCACTCATTTACACCCTTAATATTGGGAGTGGCGACTTCAACCCTGTCGAGTAACTTGGACTACAATGCCACTGAACCATACAATTAAGTTCACAAGAACACATGACTAATTAAAATGAGTACCAAGATCTCAATGAGCTCTTCGAGGATGAAACGTTAATAAAATAAAAGTAACCCCTATAAGTCTAGATGAATTAGAAAGACATCACCAACCAACCCCATCCAATTCCATCGATAATTATATTACCACATCACTTAAAAGAAGAAAACTGCTAGCAACACTCTTTGGGGGTGGAAATTGATTACAAATCATAAAAAATTTCAAATCAGGACAGAGGATATAGATGAGAAGTGAGAACCATCCAAAATTTATAATTTCAAGAGTACTTCAAAGGAGTGTTAGAGATTGTATTGTATGTTCGTAACATTTCTACGCATCACAAATCCACCAGGTAACTAACACTTCAGACCTTCAACTACAAATTCTACCCCTTATAATTTCTTCTAACACCGATCATCAGAGAGAAGCTCTTGAACTAAAATTTACAAAAATAGATAACAAAAGCAGGGTGGGAGAATTATATATATATTTTAAATGTTACCAACCGATGGTGGGAGAAAGATCCTCGAAATTATCGGAGGTGAAGCTCAAAAGCAGGGTGCTTTTGCCAACGCCGGAATCCCCAATCAAGAGAAGCTTGAACAAGTAATCGAATTCGGGTTGACTCGAGGAAGACGAAGCATCCATTGAGAATCCCAGATGAGAAATTCAATCGACAATGCTTGGACTTGGCTCTTAATTTGATGGATAGGTTCAATTTTGGATTGGATCTAAGAAGGGTTTTGCTTCTCTTTCTTTTTCTTCTTTTATTCGATTCCTTGGAAATTGCTTCGATTCGATGGAAAGTGGAAGGAAGCAGAAAGTGAAGGGAAAGGATGGAAGTGAAGGAGTGTATAGAAGGTTATGGAAAACCCGTTTAAAGTTTGTCGCGTGCCTTTTGCGGTGATTATTTTGGTTGTCGGTGTTTTCGCACCCACACTTTACGCTTCCTTGATTAATGGGAGAAAATCATATTATATACTTCTTATAATAAAATTTAAATCGTGTTTAGATAAGAATTTTAGTAATTAAAAAATTAAATATATAATATTTAAATTATTTATAGTTGAATTTTTTTTTTAATTTTAAAATATTTTATTTGAATGGAGTAATTAAAATATTTTATATATTTTAAATTTTTTATATATATTAATTTATTAGTTAAAATTGAAATTTAAATTGCTATGATTTTACATAAAATTTACAAGTTAAATTTCAGGCATAATCGTAACATAACATAATAGAATTGGTAAGATCATCATACAAACTTGTAAAATCGTATAAATTTACATTTTTTAAAATTTTTTGTTGCACCCTCTTCACCTTATTAAGTAAATGAAACCAAAATCTAACTAAAAGTTAATGTAACTAAAAAAATTCCAATGTTATATGTTGTCACCACATTTCATCCAATTATTATTAAAATTTATTTCCCAATTAAAAATCAATACAAATATGTAACACCGTCACACTATCCAATTAAAAATTAAAATTTTCTCTTTTTATCGACATAAATTATGAATACACACGAAACATTTATTTTGGTTAAAGGTCAAACCCAAGATGGTGGTGAAGAAAATTATGTTCTTGCTATCCTACTCTTTTATGAAGGATACAACGTTAATGAAGATCCTTTGACTATACGAACCCCTTCATGATCTTAAGCATAATTGTGATTTTAACTACCTTAGTAATTTAATTTCTCTTTGAAAAAATTTATTTTAAAATATATGAATAACTCATTTCTATCCTTTGGTATAGAATGACTTGTCTTGATCTTATGACTCGTTTCTATTTTCAGCCTGACAAACTCGTATTGATCTTTAGCTTGGATTGATTACTTTCGACCTTCAACTCGGATTAACTCGTCTCAACTTCATGTTAGAAGTCTTACATTGACTAGAGATAACGTCAGTTTATAGTATATAAGTGGGGTGCAAACCTCCCTTATATACAAGTTGGTTTTGTAGGGTTGAGTTAGATTTAAAGTTCACTTTTTAACATGGTATTAAAGTCTATCCTAACGAGTTTTGTTGTTTGTTGGATCTATTGTCCAACTTATTATCGGACCATCCACTAAGGTCTAGTTTCACATTAACTAGAGATAAGGTCAATTTATAGTATATAAGTGGATGCAAATTTTATCTTACAAGCTGGTTTTGTAAGGTTGAGTTAGACTTAAAGTCCACTTCTTAAAACTTAGGGCCCGAACCGACTTGGCTTGAGCTTCGGCCAAGGCCAACTTAGCTCAACATTTGGCCAGAAATGAGTCAATCTACTTGGCTCGACCTTTGGCTTGACTGACTCATCTCAACCCTTAATTAGGGTTGACTTGTTTCAAGCTTCAGCCCCAAGTATAGTCATCTCGATCTTCGCCTTGACTAACTCCTCTTGACCTTCGACCATGATCGATCAATTCGACATTCGTCTCGAGTTGAAGCAGCTCAACCTTCAACCCAAGCTAACTTGTTTCTTCCTTCGACTTGTCCCAACCTTTATGACCTTCAGTCCATACAAGCTCATTTCTACCTTAGACTCTTGTCAAATTGTCTCAACCTTTAGCCTTTTCGATCAATCTCAACCTTTGGTCTAACTGACTCGTCTTAACCATCCATTATAGACGATTCAGTTCGACCTTCGTTATGTGTCGGATTGACTCAACCTTTGGCTTGCACTGGTTCACTTTGACTTTTAGCCTACATCGATTTGGTTATACATTCATCCTACTTCGATTCAAGAATAATCATATTATTATAAATATAAATGGGACGTCAATATTCTATTATGAATTCTTTCTAGTCACCATGATCTAAAACGAGTTGAACTTCTAAAGCATCCAAGATGCACTTGTGGTTGAGTGTTGATTTTCTTGGTTTACAAAGTATTTAACATAAAAATTGTTTGGATCTGAAACATGTCTACATCAAGATCTCCTTAAGAGAGTCTAACGTTTTTGAAAAAGTAGAATACCAATGTTGCAAAGTCAATTAATTGTGTTAGACATTGTACCTTACTATAAAGAAGAAGGAAACTACTAATCCTAGGCTCATGTCATGTATAAGAGAAGTAGAGTAAGGAAGCCATGTACATCTAATGTTGCATGGAAAACATTTACACATGTACGTTCTTGTTCAGAAAATAATTGTTGAAGATGAAAAGCTTGTCAATCTCTCGAAAGGAATTTGAAACAACCATTTTCTTCTTATATTTTTATTTAAAATAATTCTCTTTAAAGAGGAAAGGTAGACGATGCTTATGAAATAAAACATTACAAACATTACAAACGATATCACACATACACGTTCATATAATATAATTAAATAAAAGAAATAAAACATGTATTATGCATACAACACAGATCAAACCCATAGTCACCAACCCATAAGAAAGAACTCTATCCAATGTTACACTTCAATTTTGTATAACTTATCTTTTCTTATTTTACTTAATGACATTTATACCTACCACCTTTCTAAATATTTTATTTTTTTCTAGATCTTAAAAATATGGATATGGATAATACTCAATTTTTTAAATTAGATACGAGGACATGATAACGAGTATATACATATCATTCTCATCTTATTCATTTCTTTATACTTATCCCCATACCTCATTTTCATATTCATCCGTATTTTAAATTACTAAAACACATTTAATTTATTAAATAATTTGAAGAGCTTATAATAAAATTTAATTTGGCTGTTATAAGAAACATATTTCATCAATTTTACTCAAATTATTTGATCTTTATTCAATTACTATTTTGATACTGTTATTATATATATATATATATATATATATATATATATATATATATTTTGTATTATTTGGTTACAATAATATAATGAGATTTAATATGAATATATTATTAAAAAAATATAAAGATATGAAAATACATATAAAAACATCTCTACAAAAAGGGAGAATAACTTTGAATCATTCTCTCAATATTAACAACTTTTTTCACTCATTACTCTCTTTTTCATCTACTCACTAGAGTGTCGTTTATGAGTAGTTAATTCAATTTTACATCTATTTGTCATTTAAGTGGTCATTTATGGATAAACTATCATTCCATTTTGTATCAACTTGTCATTTAAATTGAATTTATTTTTCATTATCATCCAGAGCTCTCATTCATATTCCAATAAGATTATTTTAGAAATTTCTCCTTCCTTTGTAGCTTAACCAACGAAATCCAACTTATTGTAAAACCAATTAAAATTCAAAATCCCTTTTTCCCTATCTATAGGTAATATTAGTGATAAAAAAATTCACTCTCTCAAATGAAGACATATTTTGAAGTTCTTCATAAGCAAATCTAAAAAAATAAAATAAGAAAAATATTGAAATTAGTTTATGCATAAACTAATTTATAAAAAAAATCTCTTGTATAGTTTCTTTAAATTTTTTAACTTGAGCTAACGCAGAAACTAATTTTAATTTCTAAACAATTGATTCTATTTTTCTTCTTTTTCCTAAATACATGCTCAATTTTGCCTAGATATCCATGGGGTTCAATACAATTTATTACAAATGAACTTTTCAGGATCGTAAAAAGTGCAGTAAAAATAGAATAAAATAAAATAAATTCATGTAGGGTCATAGTTAATTCACAACCTTTCTCCTTTTGTAGAAGTAACCAATGAAATTTCATTTTCTTACCATTTCAGAACAACAAATGAGTCATTTAATTATAACTCGTGATTCTATTTTTGCTCCACCACATACTCAGTGCCTAAATTAATATGCTGATAGATACTGCTTACCATAACATTATTCACACCCACAAACTCAATCTAATACCAAACAAAACATACCTCGCACCATTTATTAACACCTTTGCAAAAGAAGCAACATCAGAATTCCATTTTGTAGCAGCAAATCAAATACATACATAAGAACTCTTCAATCAGTTTTCTTCATTTTCCCTTTAATTTCACACTCAAAATGATGACATGATGATAAAGTACAGCAGATACAACCACATCATCAAACGCAAGTTCAGGTTCTCTGCTGTGTTTTTCAATGTTGTTTAGAACATAAAAATAAGTATATATGTATATATCAGTATATTGATAAGACATAACATATAAACAACATAAAAAAATTCATGAGAGAATCCGAATTTATGAAACACATGATGCTTGATTAGTTTATACCAAAGCTACGTTGTACATTAAACTTGGTACTGCTCGAGCTGAACATCCTTGGCTGTCAAAGGCACATACTCTCCTCGATAAACTTCAAGATAGTCTGCTAAAGCTGACTTGTCAATATTCTCATGATGAAAGGACTTGCAAACAAAGTAGATCACAGTTTGAACAACAAGCCCAAAGAGGAACAAACAAGACAAGAGAAGGAAACAAAGAACACCATATGCTGTTTTGTCCACAGAAATCACACTCCATCCATCCACCACAGTCTCCTTGAACAAAATTCTTATCAAAACAAAAGACCCGACAAGTGTAAAAAACACGAATATGGACAACACCATCTTTCCCTTTATTAACTCCTTGCTCCTCAACATGGCTCGAACCCCCCACGAATCCTCCAACACAGTCACAACACTCGCCAGCTGCCACACCACGGTGAGGTACACAAACCCAACGAAGTACAAAACCGCTATCACACCAAAAACCACAAAACCACCGGTGTTGAACCCGATTGAAATTGCCAACAAGAAGATAACCACCATGGTGACGATATTGTAAGCGAAAAAAGCAGCAAAGGCACATAAGAACGTCAACATGAGCCTCTTCCAAACCTTTGGGACCACTCTCATCACCTTCTTGAAAGTTACGTCTTTCGCTGTGTAGATGGAAGCGATGGTGTAGACCACTGCTGAGGTGGAAAGGAGGGAGAAGACGAGAAGCAGAGTGAAGTAAACGAGTTTGAAGAGCACAAGAGTGACCCATTCAGAAGAGATCATGTCGGAGAGCTTGTTGTATTGAGGGGTGTTGGGCTTCGTCTCATCCATGACTATTGAGTTGTAGAGAATCTTCCTGAAGAGGAGGGAGGAGACCTCTATGTGGAGGAGGAAGATGAAAGAGAGAGGGAGGATGAGTGTTAGGGTGATGTAGGAGAAGATTTTCCGCCATGAAAGTATGATCTTGGAGGCTTCTTTGTAGACACCAAAGAACCCAACAAATTGCATCTCTTCTTGTTCTCTATCCATGCTCTGCTTTGGAACTTTTCTTCAATGGAGTTTTGGCTTGAAAAATGGTTTAGTCGGTGGGTGAAGATGTGGAAGGAGATCGTGTGTTGGAAAGAGGATGAATGGTTTATAGCAAAAATCTAGAACGGGTTTGGAATTGTCCTCGACAAAGTACCCTTACTTTTCAAATGAATTGCTTTTGTTGAAAAGTCAATTAATCACTATTTTTCTTTCCTTACCTAATAAATAACCATTAATATATATATATATATATATATATATATATATATATATATATATATTTACCATTTTGTCTTAAATAAGTTTTCGTTACCCAAATACAATATTTTCTTTTCAAATTGTGTACTTTATAAATTGTATAATTTTGGTTTAATTTCATCAAACAAACAAATTATTTGTATCCCCCACTATTATGTTGTCTCTTTTAACTGATTATTGAAATATTTTAAAAATGTAACTTTTAATATATTGAACTTTTGGGACATTGTATTTAATAATCAAGTGATAAATTAATAGTCTACTGGATACATTATTTTATATTAATTAGTTGTCATTGTGTATTTATGACTAATATTACAATTGTGTATTCCTGTATAAGAGTATATCGTGTTTATTGTATAAATTAATTTAAAAGGATTGTGTGAAAAAAATTATTACACAATACATTAGAAAATGATTCAATTTTATCTTTTTGTGTTATTTATTATGTACTTTGTATCGGTTTATTTCACAATGTTGCCTAATTCTTTTAATTATTCTTCAACTCATTGCATAATTAGATGCGAAACATAAACTTTTGGTGAACGGCTTATTATTTTTAAACAATAAAGTTTTATCATTTTTGTTAGAATATTTTTACTAGGATAAATGGAGGAAATTGATTCGTAAGATCTACCATATAACTTTTTTATTTTTACAACTTTAAACTTATACTTAAATTTTAAGGATTTTTATATTTTATGTTCACACTTTTTCATCTATAATTTAAATATAAAGGAATAAACACAATACTAAAAAAATAAAAATGAATATATATGTAACAAAGGAAAGCATTAACGTGTGTTTAATGTATTTATTAGATCCGTGGACATTTTAAATTTAATTTGGTGGATGAAGTACATTTATCAAGAATTTGGTTGTAGGTCAAGATGAATGGAAAATAAGAGAATTGAATGAAAATGGCAAAGGTGTAAAATTGCGTGGAAATGGGTAGTATTTGGGGGAAAAGGAAAAGGCAAGACCAACCCACCAGGCAAGGAGTCATTCACGTCGACGCAAAGACTATAAAGTAGTCTTTCTATAATAATTAAATGAAGGGGTTTAGGTCAATATTTGGCATAGACTACACATCCACGCGCTTTGGATTTTTTTTTTTCCTTCTTGGAAAGTTCTCAATCTAAGACTAGACTTTGAGTTTCGATTTAAGATGGACATTGATCAGCTTACGATTGATTGAAGACCTTGATTAATTTAACATTTTTTACTTTTCTTTTTAAGTTTAATTATGTTTTTGTTATGTAAAATGATAAAAATAAAAATGAGCCAAATCTATTTTTTTTTAAGTTTTTTATTTTTAGTCCATTTAAATATAAAAATCATGATTTTCTTTTATCTTTATAGAACGAGTTGAATTGAGTATAGAAGCTATGTTTTAAAATAAATAAATAAAATATGTATAAATAGGTTAAAACAATTATTTATCATTTATTATAAACTTCACCTTTTAAAACCTTAAGCTTTTCTTACATTTTTTAAAATTTTAGATAGATCATCTATCGTTTCTATGATAATATCACATATATAGTTGAGAATGTAATATCGTTGCTATATTGTGTCAACGAATTTGTTGTGTTTTCTTTCTTCTTTGGCATTAGTGAGAACATTTTTGTAGTGGTTCTTCACCATAAGTATGATCTCCTTGCATTTTGTTTGTCCATTTATTACGGTGGAGGTTTCACTTTGATCACACCGAAACATATCTTGGTTTATGGATGTTATTAAGGTTGATGCACTATCTTCATTTTATTAATGAAATGAATGTGTGGTTGTTTATAGGGATTTCAATCATATCACTAGTACAAAAACGGTGTATAACGTCACGCGTTCAACATTCAACCATCACTGAATAACCAACTTTAAAAATGAGCGGTGACATTTTTGTAAATAAATGCAATTATTAACCGCCGTTTAGAATTGTAATTCGACGTAAAAGGATATAAAACGTCGAATGACTTTTAAATTCGACGTCAAAAGGTTGGTGAATTCAATAAAAATTTGAGTGAGAGATTTTCATTCACTTTATCTTAGCACGCGATACCCTCTTCTATTCTTAAACTTTTCTCAAACGAAGTTTGACAAGCATCAAATGTAATCTTTCCTTTGATACAAATGCATGTTAGTTAATTACTTTATATATGATTTTTGTTTGTTTTAACCGATTATTTTTGTGCTCTTATCCTTCATAGGTGCATTCTGTTTTCTCTCTCACATGACGAAACTTTATTTCGACGAACCCACCTTTTGAAGTTTAGTTTTCGTTTTCGTTTTGAAGAACTTATTTGTTGAACTTGTTTGTTGTTCTTGTTTAGTTGAACTTGTTTGTTATTGTTGTTTGATTGAACTTGTTTGTTGTTGGTTATTATTGTTTGTTCTTGATACTACACTACACGTTCATAGTTCATGCTTTATAAAATACAAAACACTAAAATTTATTATTTTTTTGTTTTTCATGTCTCGTAGAGTTGTCAAAAATGATCATAATTAATTTAAAAAAACAAAAAATTTGATTAACGTCGAATATTAACAAAATTCGACATTAATTTAACATTGAATTTTTTAAATTCGATGTAAATTTAACGTCTCCTAATATGATTTCGTTCGCGAATTCACGTTAAAAGCCCAAAATATTCGACGTTGTACGCGATTTTTGTGCTAGTGTATGAGTGCATGTTTGTCTCCATTATATTTTTATCGATATAAGTGTTGATTGAGTTTGAAATTTTGGTTTTTAAATTTGAAAGTTGTAATTTTGTTGTGTAAATTTAAAATATTAAATTACTTTTGTAGTAGTGAATATTATAAGTTGTTTAAAATTGTAATTTAGTTTTTAGGAATAGTATAAATTATATTGACTAATTAATTATTTTCGTCCTCAAGAGTGACTAAATTATAGTCATTAGATTGTTTAAAATTTTAGTGATTGAATTATAAAAAATTTATAAAATATATTGCATGAAAATTATAGGAAAAGTTTGTTTAGATGGAGTAAAATATATTGTAGAATAATTGTTTAAAGGATTAAAGAATATGGTAGGAATTAGTACCATCCAAAAACTTCTTTTTTGGAAAGGTATATTATAGAAAACACCATTGAATTTTGTTTAGGATACATGTTAAATATAAATCAACAAAAATTCTTAGGAGTTAACACGGTGAAAAATGTAAATGTATATAGGTTCCTGAAATGTGAAGATCATAAATGTGGTTCAAAAAGAAAGCGACGAAACACATTTGTAAATGTTGAACAATATTGATAAAGTAATCATTTATATATCATAACACAAAAACAAAATCAAGGTTGCACACCTAAATGGACGAAACATGGGCATTGTATAAATATAACAAGATTTTCTTAAATTGGTTTAAGAAAAAAAGGTATATGATGAGGGCATTGCTTCATAAACATTTTTGAGACTAGCCTGCAAGTCAAAAAAACTATCTGATTACATTTAAGATAAGATCGTCTAGAGAGACTAAATTGTAACAACTCATGCTTTGAAGTTTAACATATAATACTCAACGAAATATTACTTATAGAATGAAGTGTCTAACGAATTGTATTTGCTAAAGAATAACACTGAATAAAGTGTTTATCAATACAAATATTTATCCAAAGTGTTGAATGAAATAATCATTTACAATGTTTTTATAAATACAACATTTTAAAATAAATATTATCTAACCGACATGATTGACAAACAATGTCTAATATAATGGAAACCTTTAAGTAAACACTGAACCTAACATCCAAATAGTGTTAAGCCAATAAGCGTTTAACGAAAGGAATCATCAAGGATATTAGTATAACGCGCCAAACACTATCAAATGATATATGAATATCTGATATCACAATTGCATATAATGCATAAACTTAAAAAGCGCTAAACACTATAGAGCTCCTAACATAGCGTCTAATCGTCATAGCGTTTGAACAAAAAGAAAAAGCCTCTGAACACAACTGAAATTAAATATCTTTACAAGTTACTTAAAATAGACTAGCATCAAACAATTAAATCAACCATCACGCTTAAGCACTTAAGTCGTCTAACACTTCAAATGCCTAGGTCATGTAATGGTTTGAATGCATGTATGTTCAAGTACTTTTTGGCTGTCGTGTTGTGCTCTCTTTTTCTGTGTATATTATCAAATTTATTCAAAAGCATGCTCATAATAAGAAGAATGTTTAGAAACATGAGGATATTCAAAGAAAGTTTCATGAATACCTTTTGCCTGTCTCATCCGTACACAACACAGTTACTCTACAAGAAAGCAACATAGCTTATGACTTTATCATAAATGCTACATACCTAAAGGAAATTCAAATCTCTAAGTAATGGTCATATCTCAAAGAAGGCTACATAAAGAGGACTCGATAAAGAGATAAAGAACAACAAGGAAAAAAATGGAATTGCTATCATTGAATCATTACGTTGTTGCTCTACCTCTAAGTTTATATCGTCTAAAGCCTTTCGTTCAAAGAGAAAGAACCCTTACAAGCTTTTAGAAGTACATTGTATTATTCATATATCTTATTTACGAGAGTTGTCTTCTGTTTTGTAACAAACCAAAACACTCGTGTTATATTCAGAAGTGAATTCAAACACTTATATTGTTTAACTCTTGAGTTAAACATTCTAGACAGGTTGTCTAGTATGGATATCAAGAGCGGTTAAACTCATTTTAGTCAGATTGACTAGGGTTGGAACCAAGAGTGATTGATAATACTTGGTGTATACCAAGAGTGGTTTGTACTCGTTGTAATCTTTGTAAATTTTTAGTGAAACTCTTTAAAAAGTCTTAAGGGAGAGTAGATGTAACTCAGGTTGAGGGAACCAATATAAAAATACTTGTGTTATTATTTTTCTTGCTTAAAATGTTTTCCTATACACTTTATTAAAAATACACATGTTTAACAATTATTGCAGATCGTCTAACCCGTACAATAATCATTAAGTGTTGATTTGCGAAAAAGATTAAAACACTATTCAACCCCTCCTTCCCTTATATAGTGTTTTCTTGCATTTTAATTGGTATTAAAAGGGTTAATTCTTAACAGAACTTGTGGAAATGATCCAGATCCTAATGGAAAATGAAGGATATGCCATCAATCGTCGTCCTATATTCAAAGGAGAAAAAATCAATCATTAGAAGCAAAGAATGATTACTTTCTTTGAATCATGTCACGTCAACATGTGGGATATTGTAGAAAATGGAAACTTTATACTTCTGAATAGAGAAGGAGAGCCCTTGGCTAGAATCTCTTGGTCAGAAGATCATAAACTTAGTTATCTTTTGAACTCTGAGGCTAACAATATATTAATGTGTGCTCTGTGTGAAGAAGAGTATGAAAAGGTATAACAATGTAAAAGTGCAAAAGATATGTGGGACATACTGATAAACACATACGAAGAAACCAACAAAGTCAAAGAAGAAGAGGCAATAAGTACTTTAGAAGAACTAAGCTCATTTAAAGATGATGAAGAAGTCAAACTATGTCTAATGTTTGACTCAGTTGGTGATACATTAGATAACTCTAACGAGGAGGTAGATTTTAGTGATATTCATTCTGTCATTGAAGCATATGATGAATTAATGCCAAATTCCTCAAAAATGGCAAAAGCTTATCAAAGTTTAAGAAAACAATTTAAAATTATTTAAAAGAAAATGAGATTTGGAAAAATGATTTGGCATCATCTAAGTTTGATGTAAAATCCTTCCTAACAACCTATAAAGGAAGCTAATTATTTTGAAACAAGAAAATGAAAATCTCTTTTTGAAAAATGTTAAGCTAGTGAAGAACACAACTATAGCTAAAACCACTAAACGCCTCAAACAACTTCAAAACAACATAATATAGTAGAATTCCTTAAACTTGATTTCTGCACACTTCATTCTACAAATGTAGATTAAGAAGGGTTGTTTTTTCTTTAAATTTTTCATTTAAATACATGATAGGTGTCTACATTGATATGTTTGTTAAGACAAGATCCTCTAGAGAGACTAAACTATCTAGCAACTCATGTTTTAAAGTTTAACATACAATACTTAACGAAATATTATTTATAGAATGAAGCGTCTAACAAATTGTATTTGCCTAAGACTAACCGTGAATAATGAGTTTATCAATACAACTTTCTATTCAAAGTGTTGAATGAAATAATCATTTACCATGTTGAACTTAATGGTGAAACTCAAGATTTAATATCCAAACAATATTGAGTCAATGAGCGTTTAACGTAATGAATTATCACAGATATCAGTATAATGTGTTAAAAAATGCTATCAAATGATATATGAACGTATGATATAAGGAGATATAAGATATATTTTAACATTATAACTATTTATTTCATTTTATTATTTATTAGGAAATACATTTTTAACCTATTTATGAATATAATTATGATCATATTTAAATACATTTGCTAGATATTTTTAGTAAATATAATGTTTCCTTAATTTGTATAATAAAGTCTTATAATATATATTTATATTAATACCTTTATGAATAAAGAAATATGAATTTTCTTTTAAAACTTATCATTTCCTTTCCTTAAGAGTCACTACTATCACTCATCCACATAGTCAAAACTAATATAAACAATAAGCTAAATATATACACAAGATTTCAAACAAATTTAATTTTACTTCTTCATATGTTTAAAACATTTAGGCCTTGTTCTTTTGAGTGGATTTGAGGAGATTTGAGAGGATTTAAAGATAAATTTTTTTGTCGTTTATTTGAGTGAATTTGGAGGTAAATGAAAGTGAATTTGAAAATAATTTTTTTTAATATTAGTATAGAATTGTATTGACGTGACAAATTAAATTCTCGCCTAACGAGCCACTTTGGAGAAAAGGCTTGCTTAAAGACAACATGACTCAACCAACGAATTAAAGAGTACTCATTCTAGAATTATCATATGGAAAAAGTAAAATTCATGACACTTACAATTTAAAGCCAAATCATGATACGTGATCGGTGCTAGCTAGCTTATCCTAATCTCCATATACAACAACAAAGACATGGCCATAACAGGTTCTGATAGCATTTTCCTACAAAAACACCTTAGTAGCTCAATAATCATGAATAATGCATAAAAATAGCCAGAACACGTAATAAAATCAATGCAACCACATTATGAACCCAAATGAAGAACGTTGTTTTCAATTTTTAATATCCTTCTTTTCATCAGCCTTCAAATTATTTTTCTTTTAAATAAAAAATCTAGAACTTCTTCTAACTTTTCATTCCCTTAATTGTGTCTCCTTTGCCTTAGTTTCAATTTTGACAGCGAGTGTTGAGCCATATTGTTTAAAGATATTACTTGAGCAATACCTATATAAGGCCTTCGAAAATACTCGCTTTATGTGTTAATTAAATTGTAAAATTATATTTGAAATTAGTATAATTTGCAGGGCTTAGATTTCTTAATCCGTTGTAATTTATTTCTTAATCACACAGAGCACTTTCTTTCCAATAACTTTATTGGAGAACTACCAGTTACATTGGTTAAATTCTCTAAATTACAAAATGCATAAGTTTCATATCTTTTTATATTGTGAAATGATGACTAATTTAAAGAATATTGTTTCTTAATGGAAGTTTCATATCGACTAGTGATAAGACCAATTTATAATATATAAGTGAAGTATAAATCTCACTCTACAAGCCGATTTTGTGGGATTAAGTTAGATTTAAAATCATTTTCTAATATGGTATCAGAATCGTTGTTGAAGCATATCCTAAACATGGTAACATATATACTGCTTAGATACTAAATTCTAAGATTGATACAAACTTTTACAGAAAAAAACATATATGGATTGATATCCTCCCCAACCTAAAAATGAACTATTATTGATAAATGATCAATAATAATAATTTATTATTAATGGGTTTTGATTTAGTCATAATGGTTAAGAGATATTTCAGGAATCATAATCTTAACTTATTAAATTGTTAAAGAGATATTTCAGGAACCACTGATAGCATATATCTCTTCTTATTATGTAGTGCTCATCTTGTATAAATACTGCATTCATATACATAATAAGGGGAATAAATTCATCTATATGGTATCAGATATATTTTCTTGATCTTATCTCTCCCACCTTCTTCAAATTTATTTTACGGTCCAGGGCGTCGCTCTCTCTCTTCACGCATGGCTGCGGAATGCAATCTAACCTTCCCTAACCCCCATGAATCCACAAAGCCCTTCTCCTTTGTTACTTTGTCAGGCATCGTCAAGCTGACACAATCCAACTATCTCAACTGGCACTTACAAATAGAAGCAATTCTAGATGGCCTTGACCTCTACAAATTCCTCGATGGGTCTCATCCAGCACCGGCAGCCCTCATCGACAACATTAATTCCCCACCTATCAGTCAAGCCAACCCCGTGTATCTTTCCTGGAAACACCAAGATCGTCTCATCTATGGCGCTCTTCTTACCACTCTCTCGGATTTCGTTGTCTCGTTGGTTACCCAGACCAAAACCTTTGCTGCTCTCTGGTCAACTCTCAAGGGCACTTTCGCACGTGCCTCTCGTGGACACGTCAAGCAACTTAAGGATCGCTTATGTTCCATAGTGAAAGGCACACTTTCTATCACAAATTCATGAACAACATCAAAATAGATGTTGATTTATTTGCTTCCATCGGTCGCTCCGTTTCCGTCGAGGACGTTACTGATCACGTTCTTCGTGGTCTTAATGAAAGCTTTAAGTCTGTCATTGATGGCGTCAACACCCGGGACAACCCCATTGCTTTTGATGAACTCCATGAGAAGCTCATCCAACATGAACTTCACCTAAAAACCACTCACCAACTGGCCATAGGTCCCACAACGACACTCACTGCTCAAGCTAAACCCAACAAAACCAAACCGAGGCCATCTGCACAGTCATGGTCGTCTCCTTCACCAAATGCTTCTTGGTTTGTGCCACAACAACAGTACACCTCTCGTTCAGTAGGACCAGGACCACGACCCTACTTAGAAAAATGTCAATGATGCAAAAATGTTAGACATTCGTTGTCGCAGTGCCCAATTTTAATAGGCATAATACCCAATTTTGTCCCCACTTTGGTTCGAAAATCTCAAGTTAGTCCCTTTATAGAAAAGTGAGTTTAATGGATCCTTACTTGTAATTAATTGACTCTAATGAGTCCCTTCCGTTAAATAGAAGGAAACGGAGTTAGTGGACTGATGATGTGGCAGTTGTCTTTGGTGAGGTGTCAATACACAATTGTTTGCGTGCTTACGTGGTGTTAGGGTTCCCCATTTTCAAATTGGGTATTATGCCTATTAAAAATTGGGGATAAAGGATTTGGGGCTCATTTGTTCGAGACTAGGGCATGTCCGAGAAAGAAGACAGAGGCAGGCAGTGATCGTTGTCGCTTCCGGAGCAGTGGTGGTTCGCGGTTGGCGACTTCTTCTTCGTTGTCAGTGGTTGTCTCTGTTTGGGGTTCGTTCTTTCGGGTTCGCTCTTTTGGGTTCGCAATGTCTTCGAATCACGGTTGTTCGTCTTGCTCATGGGGGAGCTGTCGCGGTGGTTCATCCAGAGGATTGGTTGGAAGCCAAATATGCCACTGTGGGGAGGCTGCTGTGTTGAGAGTGGCAAAAACAATTAAGAACGAGGGGAAACAATTCTGGGGCTGCCCTAACTACAAGCGGACAAGAAATGAAGAACTTCAAGGATGCAATTTCTTTAAATGGCTTAGTGAAGATTGCGTAGATGATACTGTTGGTACTATTGCAAGGCAAAGGAGGAAGATTAATAGTCTGGAGAAATGTGTTAGGGAATGTCAAGAAAGGGAGAAGATGTTAATAACAATGATATGTTTTCTGGGATTGATTAATATCATTGTTGTATGTATTTTGTTTAAAAGTCCATGATGTGTTCTGTTAGATAGTTTATGTAAGAGCACTTTGGACAAATTGTAATATGATGTTATCAAATTAAGGTGAAATTTGAATTCAAGGTTCTGAAATTATGGTTTGAATTCAAGGTTCTGTTAGATAGTTTGAATTTACAATAAAATGAGGAAGTGGCTTCTGTAATCCAAAAAGATAAATCTGTATAAGAAGTTCGTTTTTAGACAAGAAGAAGTACACTTTCAGTGTTTGTAATAGTACTTCTGTAATCCAAAAAAAGAGTTATGTAACAGGTACAACACACTTTCAGTGTTTGTAATATAATTGAAGAAGAAATTGATATGCCAAAATCTGTGAACAAAATATAAATATAAATTGAATCCAAAAAGCTGTGATCGTTGTCGCTTCCATTTGTTGGGGACGGTCGTCCTCGCTCCGCTCGTTCGGTCCTGCTGCTCCCACTCGCTCAGGACGGTCGTCCTCGCCCCTTGTTGCCTCCACTTGCTCAGGACGCTCGTCCATGCTCCGCTCGCTAAGGACGGTCGTCCTTTCCCCTCGTTGCCCCGCTCGCTCGGGACGCTCGTCCTCGCTCCGCTCGCTGAGGACGCTCGTCGTCGCCCCTCGTTGCCCCGCTCGCTCGGCTCCCACTTGCTTAGGACGTTCGTCCTCGCTCCTCCTTATCTCTACTTGCTCAGAACGCTCGTCCGCTACCGTATGGTTCCCTTCTCGCTCAGGACGCTCGTCCTCCACCATACGGTTCCCTTCCCTATCCCTCCTATATCTTCTTCTCTCATACACTCGCCAGGTCGTAACAGCAAAGGTCCAAACAGCATGCATAATTACATCATAATGAAAACAAAAGTTGTCATAATTACATCATAATGAAACCAAGTATATGTTTGTCATTACAAAATACATGTCTGTGATTACAAAATACCCATCACTTAAGCTAAACATACTGTCAGTTTTAAACATACATGTCTGTGATTACAAAATTCCTAAATCAGTTTTAAACTTGTGTTGTAGATGCTTGAGTAAGTTGACTTGGTCCAGTAATTGGCTGACTTTGTTGAGCTTGGGTTGCAGGTTGCTCACTTGATTGATATTCAGTTTGGTTTGCTGGAGGAGCTTGTGGACAAGTATTTCTTTTATGACCAACCTGTCTACATATGGAACATCTCTTACGAGTTCCATTTTGCTTCAGTTGTGTGTCATCCTTCTTTAGCTCCCAAGCCTCTAGCCTTCTCTTCTTCTTTGGTCTACCAGGCAAGACTCTTTTAGTTGGAGGCAACACATCAGGCTGAGAAGTTGTTTCCCATAGCTGAGGACCATTGACAGGGTAGATGATTGGAATGTATGTTTCTTGGTAGGTTGACTTTGTAAACCAATGTGGCACGTAGTCTTCTCCATTGATGTTGATAAATGTCATGGCAGCTAGTGCATGACAACATGGGATAGCTGTTAAAGTCCACTTTCTGCAACTGCATTCCAGTTTATCAATGTCAACGACATACTTGTCACTCATCATTGAAATGTGTCTGACCTCAAAAATTTTCTCTCCAGACCAACTGCAAATTTTTAAAAGAGAAATCAGTGTTTAAAAGAGAAATCAGTGAAATGGTAATGTGCAGTGAAATCAATGAAATCAACATACCTAGGTATCCAGTATTTTGTCAGGTGCAGTTCCTTGTCAAATCTTTTCTTAATCTTTGGACATCATACTCATCAGTTTCTACTCCATTACCCTCTACCTCACCCTCTACTTCTGCCTGCCCCTCCACATCAGACTGGACGTCTACATTCACACCATTTCCCTCTACTTCAACCTCTGCCTCCACACCAACATCCTCTACCTCAACCTGTGCCTTCACACCAACATCCTCTACCTCAACTTGTGCCTCCACACCAACATCCTCCACTGCATCCTCCACACCAACATCCTCCACACCAACATCCTCCACACCAACATCCTCTACCTCAGGTGCTATTGTCTGAACCTCTGCTTCACCCACTGCCTCAGGTTCTCCTTCATCACTAGGTCTATCAATTTGGGGTTCAGATATGCATTCCAACTGCAGAAGATACTCAGGTTCACACACCCTATGTATAACATAGAGGTGAGCTTCACCATTCAACATAGCAATATTGATCAGATGACAAGCACCCTTGTCATCTAATAAAGGTTCCAAACAATCTTCTAATACAGGACCACGACCCAATGAATACCATAAGTCCTTTACATTCCTATAACCCATCTCCTTTACAATGCTTAATATTTCAAAATAACTCCATCGATCAGGGTCTATTTTTATAGTTGTGGTTTCACCATAGTGATATCCAAATGTCCCATTATTCTCAAATTTCCCCCCATGGTGAAACACGACTTCAATGTGTGAGTTGGCCATATTATCTAATATAAAATTGGTCACAGTTAGTTAATCTATGCTTAACCCTTAACCCAAATGATATCTAAGCAAAAAACAAAGCATAAACATACTACTGTACAGACCATAAACAACTCAAACAAAACAAAACCACATTTATGACATTAAATAAAGCAAATGCCACAACACAGTACCACACACTGTGAAGGGGGACCACAACGACAACGTCGCAACAGAAACAAAGCAAATGCACTGACAATGGGGCACACAACACAGACAAACCATAAAATAAATCAAAACTTCTGGGGGGACCACAACGAAAGCAACGAAACACAGAACAAAACCTACCATAAACGCACCTTCGAAAGTCGCTTTTCCTTATTTACCCCACCAATGGTCGTCCACTCACAAATGCTTTGTCTAAAAGTTCTTACGAGTTCCCGCGATCACTTGTAATCTCGAAACACTGCCTGCCTCTGTCTTCTTTCTCGGACATGCCCTAGTCTCGAACAAATGAGCCCCAAATCCTTTATCCCCAATTTTTAATACGCATAATACCCAATTTGAAAATGGGGAACCCTAACACCACGTAAGCACGCAAACAATTGCGTATTGACACCTCACCAAAGACAACTGCCACATCATCAGTCCACTAACTCCGTTTCCTTCTATTTAACGGAAGGGACTCATTAGAGTCAATTAATTACAAGTAAGGATCCATTAAACTCACTTTTCTATAAAGGGACTAACTTGAGATTTCCGAACCAAAGTGGGGACAAAATTGGGTATTATGCCATTTTAATAAAGGGAATGAATTCATCTATATGAACCACCCTTTTCAACATTTAAGAATTAGGACAAACTCATTTGTTTTGCATCCCCTGTTGCAGCAAAACAAATTATGTAATAGCCCGTCACAACAAAATATTACAACCTCTTTTTATCAATTTTACACGCCAAAGTTTGAATAATATAAGTGACATGATTTGAAAGGTTACGTGGATAACAATGATGATAAATATTTGGGAATATAAGAACATGACTGTATTTTATGAATGGTAAAAGGATAAAGCGGAAATTTTTGGGTTAGCATACATTCTTATATACTTTTAAGAGTGTATCTGTCCAAGATCTAGCATACTATCTAATTTTTTTTAGAAATTTAACATAACATTGAGTTGACGGGAAACATAGGAAAGGATATGACAATCTATGGACATATTATATATATATATATATATATATATATATATATATATATATATATATATATATGTGTGTGTGTGTGTTTAGACTGTATTTGTTTTATAAAATTGATATTGGTATTTTAATCTAAGAGAGCAACTTGCCTGTTAATTTTTTTTTCTTAATTAATCTTTAAACAAGTTCTCTTTATTCGGTGAAAGAAATATACAAATTTGAATACATATTGTCATATAAGTAGGAGAAAGTTGTAATAATTACTCCAAAACATAGATAACAAACAATGAATATTTTGTTTTGTCAATTAGAAAAAACTTTTTATGATGATTTAAAACCGACATAAATATAAAATTCTTTTCACTTTTTATTGATTATTTTAAAAATGACGTAGAAAGTTTAACTTTATTTTATTTCCAAATTTTCCATTCTTAAATTTTTTATTAAACCCTAATTTTATTATAAGTAGTATATTTTATCCCAATCTCATGCTCACCTGTGTTATCCCCCTACTTCTCTTCTTCTCCTCTTTATTCACATATGTGAGGTTTACATTTTCATAGTAAATATTTTACTTTCACTAGTAACAAAAAGGTTTTTTAACGTGTTATATACACTTCAGTTTTACTGAAACCGAAGCGTATAAAATCATAGTGGTATTATTATAGTTTTAGCGAAAGTATATGTCTCGGTTGTCTAGGAACCGATGTCTAAAAGGGGATAATGCCTCGATTCTGAGAACAATCGAGGCAAAAAACTCTGCTTCCATTTGAAAAAGGACTTTTCACTTGACAATTTTTCTGATATAGAGCTTCTACTTCGGTTATCTAACCAATCAAGGAATTAGAGGAGGTGAAAGAAGGTGAAAGGAAAAAAGGATGGATCAATCGTTGCTGTCAAATATGCTTCACCTCCACAATTCCCTCGACCTAACCACCTCCCTCCTCTCTAAGTCACTCTCATCAACCATTGCCAACCCCTCCTCCTCCTTTCCTCCTCCATCGCCCCCTTCTTTTTCTTCACCATCGCCTCCATCTTTTCCTACATCTCTTCCACACGCCCCTCCTCCTCCCTTCCCAACCCCAACGCCGTCACCACCACCAACAACAACAACCCCAACAACACCACGCGACACCCAATGGTGCTCCCTTTACGGCCTCTCCTACCTTGTCTTCACAACCGTCGTCAACAAGCTCAAGTCCCACATCACCCTCTCCAATCTCTCCATATCCTCCTACTGCACCAACACCATGGTCCTCCCCGCCTTACCCACGACCTCTCTGCCAAAACCCTCGTCGCCCGCTACTCCCTCGATCCCTACCTCGTCTCCAAAATCACCAACATGGTCACCCGCCTCCTCGATACCAAGTTCTACCCCGAGTTCATCAAAATACACGTTAGTCGTCGTCGCCTCCTCGAGACCACCCAGGCCTTCGAGAAACTCATATCCCTCCCCAACATGTGCGGCGCCATCGACACCACCCCCATCCACCTCCGCTCCACCCCAACAGCAACCCCTACCGCTACCGCTACGACTACCCCTTTCTTTTCCTCCAGGTCGTCTCCGATCACAAGAAGATCTTCTGGGACGTCTGTGTCAAGGCCCCCGGCAGCACCGATGACGCCACTGACTTTAGCGATAGACTCCTTTACCGCCCTCTGCTGCCCTTTCTCCTCATCTAGTTCTCCTCTAGCGGGATGGGCACCCTCGCGCAAAACTTGTTCGATGGAATGCTCAAGAAGGGAAGAAGTGTATGGGGTAGTGTTTGACTTTGCCAATCCACCGAGAGGTTCAATCTTGCTGAGGTTTCAGGTTGGCGTTAATTGGATTGCGCCAAACATCCCTATCCCTTCTAATTGGAAGCTTGGAGCTACTTATGACACCAAACTAAAAAGGTACTTTGATTTTGTGTTACAAAAGCCTTTGTAGTTGTACAATCCTATCAAAGTTAGTGCTGTTAAGGCTGGTGTAGTTGTTGTGCTGGTAGAATTGCTCATGGATGACAAGGCTGGCATTACAGATGATGCACTGGTGCTTTGAGGGATTGGAAGAGATAAGAAATAGTAAAGCATTGGTGTCACTTCTTATTGATCTTCTGAGATTTTGTTTAGTGAAAGGGAAGAAAAATTCAATAACCTTTGCTTGGATTATGCAAAGAAGAGGGAGAAGCGGTAGCAAGAAGACTCTTGGCAAATCCAAGAAGTATTCCTTCTCTTTAAAGCCTGACTTTCGATGGATCTTTGATAGCTAGAAGAAAAGCAAATGCACTGCTCAGACTCCTCAATAGGTGTTGCTCTTAGCCTCATCATTCTATTTGATGATGATATTCACATCACTTCACACTTGTATATTTTGTGAATGAAATTAGTATACTTCAAAAGTAACTCATCATTTCTTGTTTACAACTTTTGGTTTCAATGCTTTGGAGCTTTTCCCAAATGATTGTTGATTGAGGAATAAAAACTTAAACCCCCTCTATTGTAGCCTTTGTTGTAGAAAGGTTGAGGAAAAAAAATAAATAAACTCTTCTACTATCTCGGTTCAACTACAAACTGAGGCATAAGATCCCTCTACTACCTCGGTTGTATTTCAATCGAGGCAAAAGCATACACTTTTTTGCTTCGGTTCAGAACTGAGGGAAAAAAAAGGTAGACTTTTTACCTCGCCAGTATATACCTCGATTGCGGAACCGCTATATATGGATAAAAATAACCGTTGTTGTTTCCCTTGACTGCACTAGTGTTTATTATGAAATGGTCATCACATCCATTTTTTATGTTCATTCTAATGATAATTCATACTTACCATATTTACAATTTTGTTACTGTTTAGAGAGGATAGATTATAACCAACATAATAATTCATTGTATAGAAAACTATTGCACTAATAACATGAGAAATAATGCACAACATATACTATATACAAAAATATCCATATTTTAAAAAATACATACTTTTAGATAACAAAATATTTGAAATCTTATAAGGATAGTATATCATCTATGTATATAAGGATAGTATATCATCTATGTATATATATAATTGACTTTGTATAACAAGTATCCTTTTTACTAATTTATTTGTTAATGCTAATTAAAAAAAGAAGTGAAGTTGGTGGCTAAGGGTTTGTTGATAATGGTCTTTATCGGAAAAAAGGTTTTGGACCTATAACCCTTGATTTTAGGGTCGACTATAGTTTGGCAAACCATAGGTCTGGCATAACTTGATAAAACATGAGAAGAAAGAGATAGGAGTTTTATTAAATGTTTAAACTTACCATACGACATACATGACGATCATTTAGGGTTTGCTGGAATCAAAAAGATGTTGAGTGTGGAGGCTGCTTAGTTGCGTCGTCTGCTGCTTTAAGGCAACCATTTTCCGCACTCTATATTTGAAACTTATGATGAATTTGAAAATGTTTTATAAAGAAAAAATATGATAATAATGATAAACTTAACTAGGAAACTTTATAAAAAAACTAAAGTAAATTTTTCAAAAAAAGATAATAAAAAATTTAACGTTTTCCTATTTGAAAATGTTATAATTGATCGATTTTGATTCGAGAGTTTGACACAATTTAATCGTTTAACTCTGCATAGCTTTTAGGGAAGAAAAAGGAAGATAATGATTTCAATTTAAGCACAAAATATACATGAGCTAATGGCATATTGATTATGTAGAAGAGCTAAAACTGTAATTAACTGAAAACATATTAAAATGTTTTGTGATTTTTAAAAGCAATAAATAACTAATAATTAACACTTCTTTAAAAAATTTAATTGTTAATTGATAAGTAATAAAACTTATTCAATTTGGTTATGAAATTATATTTCTAAATTTTTTCAATTTGACGGAAATGACCTATTTGATTCAATTTTACAAAAATAAGCACTCAATTGAGATGTCGACAAAGAAAGAGACCTATTTAAAATTTTAGGTGAAAATAAGGATCTATTGAGACATTAAACCTAAGTTATCCTTATCGATGCATTATAAGAAAATTGCATTTATAACTTCTTAATATATTTCTTCAGAAAAGGAAAAGGATATAATTAAACATCAAACTATTTGTTAAGATACATCTATTAGTTGAAGTATGTAACTTAAGATAATTTAAGGTATGGTTGTCAATCTATTTCAACTAAAAAAATAAGTAAACATATGTTAACAAATCTCATAAAAGTATATTTGATAGCATATAAAGATAACAAATTTAATATGCTCTCACACGTTTTCTTACATTAACTTTTCATTTTCACTTTTCCTTCAATAATTTAATATCATAAATTCACCAAATAAACCAGAATAGTTCTCAAATATTTGTTAGCAATCTAACTACAGATTAAAGAAACGAAAAAGTTAAGTAACATAAAACAAACAAGACATAAATATTAAAATTTATAATTTTATATTAAAAGTGTTATCAAACATTCTGTATGAACAACTTATACAATACATATAATACATCTTCCTATTTTATTCCTCTAAAAATGTTTCAACAAAATTCACTTAAAGAAAAGCAATGTTGCAATTGCTTAACTAGTTAATATGCAATAGAAAATTTCTCTCCTAGTGGATAGACGTTAGAAATCCAAACGTGAGTCTAAGTTTTACATTAGATAAAAATAAGAAAGTAGAGCATTATATATAGAAAGTCTTCTTGGTAAAATTCAAGAACGGCGCTTGGAAAATGTTACTTGTGGTTGTAGTTGGTTGGAAATGCTTTCGCTGGAGTAAAAATGTACCTATGTAAAAGGGACTTACCCTTGAGAGAAAATTGTTGGGAATTCAAGTGTGAGTATAAGTCCCACATTGAATAAAAATGAGAAAGTAAAACACTATATAAAGATAAAATATCCATTACTTTAAGGTTTTTGGTAAAAAGTGGTTCAATCTTTTATATTGTTAAACTCACATATCACTGTGTTAACAATACATACCAAGAAGACGAAAATTAACCAGTAACATTATCACTTTTTCACTCATATATTATTGATAATCCTAATATATATATATATATATATATATATATATATATATATATATATATATATATATATATATATATATATATATGATTTTATAAATGGAAGCATCTGATACATCTTTTTATTAAAAATTCTGAAATTTCAATAAAAAGATGTATATTTCACTACCTTAAAACCCTACATATAGTGTATCACATCCAGGTTTGATCACAGTATATCATAATTTTAGAAGTCTCAATTTAATAATCATATTGTGATTACAATCTGCGTAACTGTAATCACTACTTAAAAGTTTAGTTAGAGCAATGTTTTGAAAAGGAGACAGAAAAAAGAGAGTCCAGTAACATAGTAAAGTTTAATATTAAAAACACTTTCACTCATCATCAGCACCGACACCAAGAAAATCATAGAAAGTACCATCCTTGAATCCAGCGTCATGTGGTTCATTTCTGTCCGAGGAAGAAGAACCCTTAAATTTAGTGAATGCCGATGATGAGCTATGAAACAAGCCCTTTTTCATCATTCCGCCAGAAGTAGCAGCAGGATTCAACAGCCCAAAAGGATCACTCTCTTCCTTCCCAGGAAAAGAGTCGGAGAAGGATGGCACAGATCCAAAGTTCATAGGGCTCAACGAATCACTGGGACACACCGGTGCAAGTGCCCTTTGTGTAGCGTTGAAGTTCATCATGTCAAACAATGCGTCATCGTGAGAAGAGGAAGAACTTGAACCGTTCATCAGCTCTTGCAAACTTCCATTGTTGCCTTCCTTTCGCTTTCGTGCGATCAAAACGTGCCAATGGTTTTTCAAGGCATTGTCGGTTCTCCCCTCGAACAGTTTGGCTATGGTTGCCCATTTTGCTCCATAAACCTCTCGAGCTGCAATTAGCCTCTCTTCTTCTTCTTTCGTGAAAGAGTTTCTGTTAACACCAGGATCAAGATGATTGCGCCACCTTAATCTGCAACTTTTCCCTGAACAATAATCAAAACCACTTTTCAAAATACATTACAAAATTTACTAAACTATAAATATATACTATAATAGAGTGATACCCGTATCTGCATCAGAAGAATTTTATACAATATTTAATTTCTGTTTATAATTTTCTCTCGAAGTTTATCTGCTGGTATGTGACAAAAGAAATATCAAATATGATTAAATTTGTTAAACCTGATATGAATTTTGTGCAATAAATAAATCAGAACTTGATTCCAATGAACATATGTACATAAGATGTTTATGGTTGATGTGAATAAAATCTATCCTTACCACTCTGTATATATATTTAGTTGTGATTTATTCTTATTTTACAAAAAACAAAAACAAAAATGTTCTGAATATTTATCTTCCGTACTTGTTATTTAGTATATCATAATAAAATAATTTCTCATGATTATATATTATATAGCATTTTAATATTAATTTCAGTTTAACACAGGTTATATTAGATTAGTTAAAATTTTTTAATAATTTTTTGATAATAAATTATGTATCATTATTTTGTTGGTCCATATATTTAAAAAGAACAATAAAAACTACCGCATAAGTATTTATAAAAAAATTATAAAAAAAGAATTGTTAAAAAAAACATTTTCTTGTATTAATGGAAGCTAATGTATTTTATCAACTCGTGAATATCGATTTTTTCTTTCTCTCCCTGCGCACGCACGTAAGAAAATATCAAATACAATTAATTAATTGATTAATTAATTGATTAATTAATTCATTAAAATATAATCATTTTATTCAACCAATTAAAATATTGAAAACCTTGTAAGAACACGAAAGATAAGAACATGATTCCAACCATATGATCCACAAACCAATCTTTATCACTCTTGTATAATTGTTTAGTTAAGATTTATAATTTTTTTTCAAAAAAATCTCATTTTTTTCTCCGTCGAAAGCTAAATTATATTCTAATTTTTATTCCACTAGATTTTCGTAACAAATAACGTGATGGGGTACTCAATTTTTAGTTCTAGACATGCAGCAATGCTAAAAAAAATAGGGACATATGAACTGCATATATATTCCAATAACCTAATCCAATTATATTTTTAAGGGGACATATATGTAATTAACGATCTTAATTACAACTCTAATTAATTAATTGATAGATTTACCAGTTCGTCCTTGTATATGTTGAGCAATTGCATTCCAGTCTTGGGGACCATGTTCTTGAACAAGTTGGGTTAGCTTTTGATCCTCATCTTGCCTCCAGTGATTAACACGATAATTGGGCATGTTTTCAGCAGCTGAAGGAGAATTGTCCATGGCCATGGATTCAATTCTTGAAAATCAGGAACTGCAGAGAGAAACCCTAAAGTTCAGAGTGATGAAAAAGGGCACAAAGATGGTCACGTTTTTTAGGGTTGTTGCTCACTATTTAATACTTAACTTCTTACCTCATAAAAACAAAATATTCAATTTTTCTGTGTTTTTCTTTTACTATTTCTGGGAAAAAAGAGACTTATCCTCTTGCTTTTATTCATTTATTGATAAATATGAACAAAAATAAAAGAGGAAAAATAGAAAGGATATTAATTATTATGTTAAAATAAGATTACTTGCAAAAATATTTGTAGAACATGTTTAGTTATTATTCAAATTCTTTACAATTGCCATAAGAACTGTAATAACTTTATTGTCTAATAGGAAATTTTTATATTGAGTTAAATATTTTTTCTTCTTCAAACTATTATAAAAAATATGTTTCTAAAATAAATAATAAATTATTTAGATTCTGAGTTTTATAAAAATTATATAAACACCTTTTTCATTAAACGGCATGTGAGTGTTTTTCATGTAAGAAACCGAGTTTACAAAAATTTTATAAAGTGTATAGATGAAACACATTATTTTATAATAATTTAGGAAAGAAAAACATATTTTACCTTTGACAGAACAATAATATATGGTTTAAGTTTTTGGGAAACTAAATCAAACAAAAAAAAAAGTTTTATTTTCTTGCTATGCTCTCTTGAGTTAAACTAGAAGGAAAAAAGTGTGTCTGGGAATCGACAATTAATTTGATTACTTAATTTAAAATAATATTCATTAAATTCAATTAATGATTAAATTGCATACCTATTCAAGATATTCACTAATTTAATACTAGTTGTGAATTTGGTAATGTAAATAGTTGTTACACCACTACATACTGATAAAAATAAATTGATGTATACTTAGACACTCTATATGTTCATACATTAAAGATAGAATATGTTGTGGATATTAATTAGTCTTACTTTCCACATTAGGAAAAAAATCATTACTAACAAAAATACACTACCCAATGGATAAACTAGGAATATATCATTTGAAAATTTTAAATATTTCTAACGTATAAAAGAGATACGTTTTTTTTAACATTAACTTATTGTTGAATTTTCGTTATAATTGTTGAGCAAACTATCAATTTAGCTCATGAAAATGGTAATAATTTATCAAATTAGTCCTTAAAAATTTTAAAATGATAAAACAATACTTCAATTGCATGTCCTTCAATTTAGTTACAATCATATTGAGAATCTAATTGATCCTTTAATAAATAAAATAATGGCATGGACCTTAAAAGTAGGAAAATTCTTTTATATTGGTTTATAAAAAAATTTATATGATTTTTAAATCGATATAAAAAGTTTCAATTTTTTATACCAATTGTAAAATTATATAGAAAATGTTATTTTTCATATCAGTTTAAGATCACAATTTATATAAAAAATATGATTTATAAATAATTCTTACAACGATAACAATTGAGAAAGAAATAAACAAAAACAATTATAATATAAGAAGAGAAATAAGAAAAATAAAAAAGAAACACAAAAAAAAGATTTATTAATCAACAACGTCAAATTGAATAAAATAAATAAATAAATAGCACACTTCGCTGTGAAAAACTAAGTGAAAATACAAATGACTAATTGATTCATAAATTTATCATTTGGGTCAAATTTATTTTATTATTACAATTTAAATGACTAGTTGATGCAAAAATTTATGATTTTAAGAATAATATTGTATTTTTATCTTTATTAAGGATGAATTTAATTTTTATTATAATATCAATGACTGATTGAATTAATGATGTAAGTAGTAAATTGGTAGTTTATTTCCAACCATTTAACCTTTTTTTATAATTAATACTTGCCTTTAATGATCTTTATATATTCAATGAATAAACGTACACGAGTCTTCATTTATTTTAATCAATAAATATATTTTATATTAATTATATGAACTTTATATAGGAAATATGTTATTTAACTATATACTTGTATAGGAAATTTAAAGTTCAGTTTAATTAATACTACATAAAGCATCAAATAAATAAATAAATCAAAATTTTCTTTTCTAGATCTGTAATCAAAGTAACAAATAATGTTGATGTGAAAGATGATGTGATAGCATAAATAACATGTTGCTGAATTTTATAGTAAGGCGAAGAATTTAATAAATAAGGGTAAATTTAAAATACAAATTTGAACGAATTACTTACCTCTTTATTATCGTTTTCCTAATTTAAATAGTTCTTCACAATATTATTAATATTAATATTATTACTATTATACTTATATATATACATTATAGGATTAGACTTCTCATCAATAAATAAAGGAAATAACACTACAAGAAAATTATTATTTATTGTCCATCAAATTCGATGCTAAAATGTAAAGATATCCGAAATAAATATTAGTGTCCATTTGGAATGTATGTGTATGTAACATTAAAATCATATATATTAATTCGTTAGCGTGGATTTATTATTAATTTTTAAATTAGATTTTAATTAAAGCAATTGTTTAATATGTGTTGGTTTCTCCGACGCTAGTAACAATAACTTTTAAAAAGTGTACAATACTTCACTATTTAAATAATATTATAAATAATAATGTAAAATAAATAATTATAATGAACTGGAGATTAATGTAAATTGTAACGTCCCAAAATTATACAGTCATTAACTATATAATAGAATATTAACATATATTAATATGACAAAACAGTTTTAAAATAAAAGGAATAAAATTCACAAGTGGCCGAACGGCCTACATATATACATATAAATTGTCGAGCATTCAGTAATAATAAGGACGAACAGTTTACAAAGCAATTACCGAACGTCCCAATATTCAACAAACAGTAAAAGAGCGCTCGTTCTAAAGCGGCCCGCTAACCTAACTAAGCTAACAGATCACCGAACGTCCGACTGTTCGGCCTTCACTTCAACCTCTACAAGATTCTCTTCAGCAATGAATCCTTCTTCAAGTGTTTCCTCCAGCGATGCATCTCCCTCTGCTCACATCCACACGGATGATCATTGCAAGGACAAGACGGACGTACAGATACAGACAACACAAAGGAAAATGCAAGGGTAAGCTTATCGGATTTAATTCAAGCAAAACATACATTTCATACATATCAAATACATCAAATAATTCACAACACATACATTCAATTCATCCATTAACTCAATCAATTTCCTGGTACTAGACTGACTGTCCGGACTGTATGAATCCTGTGTAGCTAAGGCGTCCGTGCACACAGGTGGAATAACTGGAATGCTCATCAGTCACCACCTGAGGTTAGTCCGTTCTGTCCAAGTTACAGTTATGGACTAAGACCTCCTGCCATTCCCACACATGACATACTCCTCTCTACTTGAGAACGAGCACTCACGGAATATCAGGATGAACCACCATCTAAGCTTACCACGTTCATACTTTACAAATCTCAATTTCCATTCAAGAGTCGTTCCTCCCTGGAACGCTCGTTCAAAATCCACAATCATAATTTCAGTTCTTAAACTGTTCGCATATCATAATATTTCCTCTTATTAACATTTTCATTCTTTGTTCCACTTCCATAAAAAGACGAGCGTTCAATCCTCTTCATAACGAGGACGAACGTCAAGAGCGAGACCGAAAGATCTTCTTTTCCGAAGGGGTAAAGCTGACACTTTTTACATGACGAACGCTATTACAATTTGAATCAGTTAAATGAACTGACTCTAGAACAATTCAACTTATACTTAGAATAATTCACTTGCCAAGGTTTCGGAGTCAATTCAACTGAATGAAGATACAGAAGACGAGTACTAAATGTACTAAGTACAATTTAGTTAGAATAACTGACTGCCAGTAAATGACCGAACGCGGTACTCGAATTTACTGAAATTTTAGAACGAACGCTATTTAATTTTTCGGACGAACGCTATGAAAATTAGGACGAACGCTATTTATGTTCGTTGGAAAATTACGGAAAGAACGAGCGTTCGGTATAGGACCGAGCGCTACTTATAACGTACGCTCTGGGACGAGCGTTCGGTATAAGACCGAGCGTCACTTAGGACGTATGCTTTTGGGTCGAGACCATTCGCTGATTCAAAATCATAAAAATTGGGATTTATATAAGATGAGATACTTAAAGTCTATGTTTTAACAATTTGACTAAGTGTCCGAAGGTAGATTTTCAAGCTTCTCAATTCCTCACACAACACTCCTGATGTCTACGTTTGGCCGAACGCTCAAACGTAAAGTTATGTATAAGAGGGCGTTCGACCTCACAAATTCTTTCCAGATGAAAGGATTCATTTTCAAGGGAATTACTAAGAATACCGAACGGTCAAAGACCATTCGATAACGAACGTTCATTATCATATAAATCGTATGTCCAAATTCTCACTTACAGTAACTCATTTTTCAGTATAAACTTTCATACATTTAATTACTCATATCATAGTACAATCCATACTTCTCATGTATTATCTCATCATCATATCATATACACAAGTCAAAAACCATAGATTATATTCATACACTAAAAATCCAATATCATCAATCATACTTCATACAACATCCATAACGCACATGCAGTACAGTAAAATCACAAGAATTAAATTTAATAAGCTTCCCTTACCCGGATTAGAAGTGTGCGTACGCTCTTCAGACAGAAAATCAGTTTTCAGTAAAACTCTCCTCTACCCTTAACGCTTAACCCAAAACTCTTCAAGCCGTTTCAGAATCCAAAACCGTTCGGTTCAAATCGTAGCTTATGACTCCGGGACTGCTTCCACGGTGCCTGAATGTTGGTCGGAGTAGGAAATGGTAAGTTGCAGAAGAGAGAAGGAGAATGGTTTTAGAGAGAAGGAGGAGAAAGTTGAAATCTGAGTTTGGAAGGGAAGAAGGTGCGTTGTAGAGAATGGGAAGGGGTGTTTCAGAAAAATTCAATTCCCTTCCCAAGTCAAACGGACGTTCTCTCTTGCGCTGACACCTGACTTCCACTATCAAATTCAGAACATTCTAACTGGACATCTGGCAGACGTGCGTCAGAGGAGATGAGTGCATATTAATGGCACTGCACATGTGACGTGGGTGCATTAATGGAAGCAACCTGGTGACTCATAATGAGACGTGACATAAATGAATAAAATGAAAAGAATAATTATGAACAAAGGAAATGAGGAAAATAATGCGGATGAAGAATAAAAGGTAAAAATTTGATGAAGAAGATATATGCGGATAAAAAAATCAATATGGATGAAGGAGATCTCTTAGTCAAGAGAGTAATCACAGAAGTTGGACCAATCACATTTAAGAAGGGATAGAGTCATGTATGAAAGGTGATGCTAAAGTTTTATTTTTTAGCTTATTTTTTTACGCATATTCCTGTTAATATGCCTTTTAGTCTCTAAGGTAGAACAAAGTTTGGTCCCCACTAATGTAACATAAGGATGACCAAAATATCAATCATAGGACTCAACAAAATTAAGTTTTAAAATGTAGAGTTAAGTGTTGTATTTATTTACTAATTATTTACTATTAAACAACTAAATGGGTGGGGACATTTAAAATGAATGAAACTAAAATAAAAGAAAAAATATAAAATCTATAAACTGTTTAAAAGGAAAAGGAAATTGAAAAAAAGAAACTCTAAACTACCTAAAACTGAAACAGAACTTAAGCAAATATGAGAATTAAATGCAACTAAAATGACCTAAAACTAGAATTGTAAACAAGCAACGCAAACTGGAAATTAAAAGCTAAACAAATCCTAAAAGTTAAATGAATGTGAATCTATATGAAATGCAAGGATAAAGTGGCTATTCTAATCTAGAAAGTAATCAATGATGAAGAAATTTAACAAGCACTAAAACAATTCTACAGAAATATTAAAAACAAGGAAGCAAACTAAAGATATTAGGCAAAAGCAAAGAATAGAGGCAATTTGCAATAGATTGAATGAAAGAGTCTCAATTCCTCTTCAGAAGCACATTTTGAAAAATTTAAGCCCTCCTTGGGGTCTTTTTAGTTCATATTTCAGAACTTAAAATGGAAATTCTCACTCAATTATTCAACCAATGCACACTTTCACAAAAGCAAGAAATTCAAGATTGAAATTGAATCTAGTCCGACAATTATGAAGCTTAACATCTCTCAAGAAGACCTCTTGAAAATCTAGGCCCACCTCGGGGTCCTATTACATCCAAAACAGATGTAGGAATTTGGATGTTTTCCTTCAAAATTCTCAAACACAGTCCAATTACAAAATTGAAATCACTCATACTGGAAAATAGAAAGAAAAGAATAGAAACATAAATCCGAACGAGTCTTTATGCATTGGACTCATCTTTGAATCGAGAAGACATCTCGAAAATGAATTCTCACTGTTGAGTAATTTAATTTCGAAGGGAATTGTAAAGATGCAGAGATTCAGAGTCCAATTCGTTTTCACATCAAAACAAAACAATTACAAAAATCATGAATTGAATAAGAACAAGATTGAAAATCACGAAAGTAGAAATTGAAACAATGAATCGAAAGCAACACTTTATTAAAATCCAAAAGCTATATTACAATCATACCAGAACTCACTTATGTCACTCTCGTGAATTCCTTCGCGAAATCCAGTAACAAAATCCTTACTCTACAAAAGCGAGTAAAACCTTAAGCTAAAAAAATGTAAAACTATAGAGTTGCAGAGTATCTGAAAGTGTGTAGTCTACATGGAAGAAACCCTTTATATAGGGTCGAAGAAGAAAAGTAAAAGAAAAAGAAAAGAAAAAAAGGAAACCTTGACGACTCATTAATCTTCTCTTCGACGCTTCCTCTTCTCAATCGGACGACCCTCTTCATCTTTCTTTCCAAGCCCTCCGATCAACCTCAATCTCTTTCTCACCGGTCAGTTCTAGTCATGTTCTCCGGTCAGTTATGGTTAGGGTCGCGAGCTTCTTATTTGGTCTAGGTCATTCTCTTCGGGCAAGATGCGCTCCTCTCTTCAGCTCTTCCCAAGCCCTAGCTTGTGGGTTGCCCTTCCTAACATGAAAAGTGATTGAGAGAGTATTTTCTTCAAATGAAATGTGCGAACCAAGACCCCCAAAAGCTGCAACTGCTGCCACTCTTCCAAAACGGTGTCGTCCTACTAAATGCAGCCCAAGTTCAATCAAGCTTGCACCAACTGCCCAAAGCTTCATATTTAATCATCCATTTGCAGTGGCCCTATTGCTTAGTGCACCAGCGGCCCAATTCAGCCAATCAGCGGCATATCCCAAGTGTGGGGTAGCAGCAGTGTAGCAGGCCAGCCCAATTAATTAGCCAACAGCCTTCAGCGGCCCACTTCAGCTCAATTTCTTTGGTGGCAGCAGCTTCCCACATGCTCAGTCTAATTCAGATGGGCTCAAAATCTCTCTTACAGCAGCCCAATTTATATCTACATCAAAGAAAAAAGAATCAATACCAAATTAAAGAAAAGGAAATCCAACAATTAAAAAGAAAGATTTTTATTAAAGATTTTCTAAAAAAAATATTATTTTCCTACTAATTAACAAAAACTAAAAATTTCACCTAAAAAACCTATTTTTAACTAAAATTCTATAAAACTAAAGAATTAATAGAAAACCTAAAACTATCCTAATTCTAGAAAATTAAAGACTAAAATACACTAACAAGGACTTCTAGACACATATAAAGATGCAAAATTGGAGAGTTATCAATCCATAAGCCATGGTCAACACTTTCAACAAGAGTTGAAGTCCTATATGCAAAATAGGCCTAAACTCTCTCTCTCTCTCTCTCTCTCTCGGGCTATCTTGGGCCATCATGGAGCTCCCTAGAGTATGATTTATTTAAGTCATGTATTTCAACCAAGTAGTATAGGTTTCTTAGGCTTGTATTAGAGCCTAATTAGTGTAAGGTTTTTTTAAGCTAGTCATCCAGACCATGTGAAAAGTATGTGTCATGTGCCATGCTTTCATTTGAGAGGATTTAACTTTAGTAGTGGTCACATGACACTCTAGGAATGGAGAGAATTTCTAAAAGTTAGTGACCACATGCCCTTCCCTCATTGAAGAGGATTTGTGGACCACTTCATTGAGGGCCACTTTAGTAAGCGCACAAAGTTTAGACTTTTAGGGTTTTTAGGAGACACCCTTAGCCTATAAATATAAGCGCCTCCTCTCATGTAATCATCTTTGTTTTTGAGTAATGTTATGTTCTCTATTTTTTTTTCATATTATTCATCTTAGATCAAGACTAGAGCAATCCATGAGGCCCCTCTAGTCACCTTCCTCTTATAGTTGTCCTAACCTCTCTTTGACCCATCAAACATCACACCACCATCATATCATTACATAAGGTCGTGAGCCTTCTTCAGTTTCCATCCCTAGCTTCCGTAACTTGATCGTTTTGCCCATCATATTTCGCACTAACTTCACCCAAGGGACCAAACGCTAACCTCTCTTCTAGCCTTGGTCCAACCTAGCTTGGAGGGTTACTATCATTTTTCTCTATCACAAATGCTTCCTATTCACTTATTTAACACAATTAAAATATTTATCAAAGGAAAAGCAAACATAAGCTAACTAAAATAGAATAAAATACAAAAACATATTAAACTTGAGGATAAAATAAGATAAAAATTATGAAACAATATATTTTATTAATAAAAACAAACACACAAAATAGGTAAAAAAAATAGTTGTTATTAGTGTAATGCACTTGTCATAAGAAGTTGATTGGTGACTATTTTGTAATAACTTCACCCAAGGGACCAAACACTAACCTCTCTTCTAGCCTTGGTCCAACCTAGCTTGGAGGGTTACTATCATTTTTCTCTATCACAAATGCTTCCTATTCACTTATTTAACACAATTAAAATATTTATCAGAGGAAAAGCAAACATAAACTAACTAAAATAGAATAAAATACAAAAACATATTAAACTTGAGGATAAAGCAAGATAAAAGTTATGAAACAATATATTTTATTAATAAAAACAAACACACAAAATAGGTAAAAAAAATAGTTGTTATTAATGTAATGCACTTGTCATAAGAAGTTGATTGGTGACTATTTTGTAATAAAAAGTTAAACTTATTATAACAGGTGTAGGTTTACTTGTCATAATAAGTTAATCGATAACATTTTTTTAATAAAGGTTAAACTTATTATGACTAGTTTAGGTGAGTTGTCATAATAAGTGAACACGGTGACACGATTATAATTAGAAAAAATAATTATTACATCAGTTATTGAGTGACTTGTCATAATATATATTTACAATGTCTATTAATTTGATACCCTTCACAGGATGTTTGAATTTTATTTGTGTTTTCTCTCAAGCATTTTACTTCTCCTCTTTGCATTATCTCTCAAACATAGTGAAGTTTCCTTTCTCAACTTGCATTCTTGCTAACTCCATTGTCATGTCTTGCATTCTCGCATCGCTCACTGTGGTTTCTTCATATGTTATTACATTCTCACAAATAGATTAGTTATTGAACCCTAAAATGTTAGATTCAAATTTGCTTAAATTTTGGGATTGAAAGAGTAGTTTGTTCTGATTGGTGTCACCATGAGTTGTTGTTGGAGTAAGCATCTTCAAGGAGTGAAGTTGTGGGTCAAATTATGGAGGAGACAGTACGGTGAGAAGGGGGGCTACCATGTGGGAATCCCTCATTTAACACTAATAGGAAGTCAAAACTGATAAAAAATGTCAAACAAGGGGTTTAAGTGAAAATACTAATATTTTATGGGTTTTTATGCAATTTTGGAAAGATAAGATGATGAAGGTTGCTTTGAGGATGCTTCTTCAACATAAGATGATCTTTCAATTGGTATTGAATGGTCTTGGTAGATGTCTCTCTAAGAGGTTAGGCCAACCATGAAGGAGGTCAAAAAGAAAACATGTCTTAAGGTGAGAACTCAAGAAGAGAAGTCTTACACTTTTAGCAAAGTAACTTTACATTCCATCAAGTTCTAAGGATTACAAAAGGGTGTCTCTCCTTTTATAGGTGAAGGAGAAGGCTAGAGTACATGGAATATTTAGGAGTCTTTCCATCATTTAATGAGGAGTCACATTATTAAATGAGGAACCTAAGCATTAAATGAGGAGCCAAAGCATTAAATGAGGAGCCTAAACATTAAATGTGAGGAACCTTATGCTTTGTAACTAACTTAGTCAAAACATTTAATGCAAAAGGCTTCTTGTAACTAACTCTTTTCAAACCCATTTTTGACCCATTTATAACCCATTTTAGGTGTTGATGTACTTGAAAAACACTATAAGGGTAGGGGGTGAGGGGGAGGGGCTTGAATAGTGTTAATGAAAAAAAAATCGCAACTCTTCTGATATAACACATAATCGAGCTTTGATTATATCTTATGAAAGCTTAGACACTCGACCTAATAAAAGTTGTAAACATTAGTTGCTTTTGGCGTACTATTCAGAATGCACACTGTAGAGTTTTATAAGAATTTCCTTAGTTGAAGAGTAATTGTTTAGCTTTGAAAGTTCTTGTAATTGGAAATAAAACATAGTTGTAGGTTTTATTAGAGAAGTATTTAAGTAAAAGTATAGATAAATGCACAGTTATTTTTATACTAGTTTGCTCCAACTAAGCTATGTCTAGTCTCCTCCATAGATGGTTCCATTATAATCTCCACAAGATTACAATTGAGTATTTTCACCACTACTGGTCTGAGTATTCGCACCACTCCTGGTCTTTGAGTATTTGCACTACTCCTGGTACTTAGCAACCCTTGTCAAGATTTCCTTTGAGTATTCGCACCATTTATGATACTAGACTACAACACCTAGAGTAAATTGTGCATGCAACAGATATGTCTTTTCTTATCACCTTTGTTGTTTTAGAACGGTGAGCATTTAATGTATTTTAATGCTTGCTCAAAACAACAAAGTGCTTTTTGATTTCTTACCGTTAAGGTAACATTTGACGATTAAGTTTTTCTCTTAAAAGATATCATGTGTTGAGTAGGACTTCATCATTGAACGAAGTATTGGTTTAGCTCATGGTACCGTTTAGGCAAGTAATTGTTCTTGTGATTTTTGTTTCTTATTTAGACAGATAACAATTAACTTGTTTAAGTTTTCTTTGATGTTTTAGGCTTGTAATATTTCGAAAGCTCTTATATTATAAATATCCCTATTGCACATAAAACTAAGAAAAATAAATATTATGCATATAACAAGAGTCAAACACATGACCACCAATCTATAATAAGAAGCTCTACCCAACTATGTTACCCTTCACTTCTATAATAATTATGTTTTCTTATTTTAAATGACGACTCTTATGACTACCACATTTTCTAGATATTTAATTTTTCCGAATCTTACACAACATAGACTTACCTTTGCCAAACCTTCATCGTCAGACCTCCACTGCTAATTTAAGGCTTCTAGACAACCACGAACCCTCAACCACCACCAATCACCGTGAAACAATCGCCACCATCACCCAATAGCATGCAGATCAACTTTTTTGTCGCGCCACCCTTGCGCCACCATCACTCCAACATCGTCGCGCCCACTACACCGCCACTAGCATCCATTGTCGCGCCATGACCTGGGGGGTTTCGAATTGGGGTTGGGGGAGCTTGTGGGAGGCCGGGGGAAGTTGGGGGGAGGCTTTTTTGTGGAAAATGAAAATTGGGAGAAGGAAACCAGATTCGGATTTCATATTCTCGAAGAACTTATCGACGATCATCGTTCATCAATAATGACTAATGATGTTTATCGACAGTATTATCGACGGATATATCTGTCGGTAAGTAACAAAATTTATTACCGACGACCATAGGTCCGTTAGTATGTACCCATTCTGCACACTGTTGGTAAAGAATTCGCCGGTAAATGTGTGTTACCTACGTATCATTAGTCGTCGGTAATAATCCATTGGTAATACAATATTTTCTTCTAGTGAAACAAAATTGAAATTGGTATGGACTCATTTTGAACCTGGTTCATTAAGAACTCGACTCACCCAAGTGGAACCCCGTGGTGAGTATGGTTGGCTCACCAACTCACCTAACTTTTTTAGTAAGTACTTTTTATTAGATTAATCATTTTATAAAATATTGAAATGAGGATCAGGTTACTTTTGTATGGAGTAATTTATTCATAAATAAATTTGAATTGCTACGAAGTCATTGAAAATTTTATTGAAGAGATTTTGTGATATTTTTATGCGAATGAAATCATATGTTTGATTAATCATTTATCTAATTTAAAATCCTTTTTTTATTTAGATTTGAATTAGAAAAATTTTGTTATTATTTTTAATTGAAAAAAATTATAATTAAGTGAGTTTGTTAACCAACTCGTTTAATCCACCTATTTATAGTAGACTGAATTGAATTTTATATCTTTTAACTCGATAATCAGTGAGATGGGTTGAATTAGTTCATTGAATAACTAATCCATAATGGACCAACTCGGATAGAACCAGATGTAAACCAAAACTTAGTTCACAAAAATATCCTCATATATTATGGATTATAAGTATTAAGATAAGGATTCATTTTTTTTTTTCCAAAAACTAACATTTATTTTCATAGTTTAATTCTTAATCTGGCATATTTTATTAAATACAGTAAATGTATTTAACAAAATTAAAATGATTCGTTTAAATATACCAACTTTGGTATATTTAAAAAGATTTGGCAACTTAAATATTTTATTACATTTAATAAATATTTTACTAATTTCATAAATATTTACGAAAATGTTTTATCAACTTTAATAGAAAAAAATATTTAATGTACCTAGAACATTTAGTTTATTATTGTAGTATAATAAATTCTGTATACTAAGTGTTTTATTAAATACTAATGGAATTTGTAAAAATACAATTTAAAAAAATAAAATATAAATTATATAGTGCTACTCTTTCTCGTTCCATCCACCTTAACATATGATATGAAGAGCCTAATTCTTTCTATATTTCTTCCCCAAATGTTTACCACTCACGTTACGCTAAAGCTAGCTAAGGACAACAACCTCATATGGCAAAAATATTTTAAGTTCCAAATTCGCTCATGATAACAATACATATTTTGAATTTTATCCTGATCATTATTATGTCAAAAGTCATGGAAACAAACAGATCTTACTCGAAAGAAAAACTGTTTGATAATTTCTATGTATTATTAGACGGTTGGCTTGAAATTTTTCTAATGCTAAGAATTTGGTTTTGATCGTTTTCTTGGTAACGGTGTTTTGGTGAAAGTAATAATGTCTTGGATGCATAGAAGATGATAGAATTATTTGTTATGAAAAGCTATTACTGTATATTGATTTTGTTTTGTTTCTTCAGCCCTATTGAAGGGTATTATGTATAATTGAGAATTATGATTGGTTTGAAAGAAGAACTTAGGGTTCCTTCCTTAATCATTTTTACAAAAAAGAAAAAGAAATTAATTGGAATCACTGAATTTTGCAGAGGGTGCATTGTAAATGGGATATTTAGTTTATTTGTTGAATTTCACAGGTTAATGAATGCATTAGGGAGTGCAAAATTGTTATAAAAACAATTGATATTGCAAAATATGTTGGTTTGGCTGTGCACACAATAAACGTTGAAACGTTGGAACGTTGCAACTTCAAGTGATCAAAATCACGTGTATGCAAGTCTTGTGCTTCACACGGTTGTCAATATCTTTTTTATTTTGTAAAGTTTGCAATGTTCTTATTTTATTAAAAATTCATTTTCTCTAGTAGATATTTTGGATATTTTGGATCATGGGCTTAGTTCACCAGCTCTATAAATAAAGTAGTTCATTTACTCCAAAATACATCATCAGATACAACTTTTTTCTCATTATCTCTTCTTTTAGTTTCATTCTTTATCTTTTCTTCTTTTCCTAAAAATATTCTAGGTTTATTTTATTATCTTTATAGAGATCTTTGTTAGTTCTGAGAAGTTCCTGTTATATCATGGGGGGTTTGCACAATACACCGTGTATAAGTCATGATCTTTATTCTTTTATTGTCAACTTCTACAACAATCTTAAGGACTTATGACTGATAACAACAACTCAATCCCGGAAAATCATAATATTGTTTTCGAAACTCATACGGTCTTCGTGAAACCTTTTCCGGATGTATAAAAAGTCTAAGTCTTCTCTAGTCAGAATTTTTGGCGATGGCAAGAACGTGTATCAACACTCTTAGACATGTGAGTCGTCTTTGCTTTTTCATCTTCAAAACTTGACTCCATTATTCCTCCAAATTTGAAACAAGTTGAAGATTGACTTCATGTTAACAAGGTATGTCGATATACTTTACTTAGTGCACTCTCTAATAATTTGTTCTCTAACAATTTGTTCGATGTGTACGCTTCCTATAAGGAAGCAAAAGACATTTGTGATTCATTAATTCTCAAATACACTACAAAAGATATCTTCAAACAAAGACTAATTATTGAGAATTACTATCGTTGGGAAATGGTTGAAGACTAGGACATAAAATCGCAAATCAATGAGTATCACAAACTACTCGAAGATATCAAAGTGGAGAACGTTCTTCTACCAGATGAATTTGTTTCAGAGCTTCTGATCGAGAAACTGTCGCCTTCTTGGACTGATTACAAACAACAATTGAAATACAGACACAAGCAAATGTCACTTTTAGAGCTGATCACTCACATGATTATTGAAGATACCAACAGAAAAGAGTGTGTTGCTGTGAAGGCCAAAGTTTTGTCTACAAAAGTAAATATGGTAGAAGACAGACTTGGTTCAAAAAGGTATGAACACAAACCTAATCACAATAGGAAAAATAATTTTTGAAAATATCACCCCAACGAATCTAACCTCACCTTTAAGAAGAAAGGAAATTGCTTCATATGTGGAAAGTTGGGCCAACATGACCCATAGTGCAGGCGCATAGCAAGAAACAACAATCCTCCTACGACCAATATAGTCGAAGGAGATGACATTATTGTTGCGGTCGTTTCCCAATATATATATATATATATATATATATATATATATATTGAAATATGTGGGAGATTCTTATAAAAACAGTGTCGTTATACTGATATTGTAAAATATCTAGTATTGGTTTAGTTGTGCACGTTCCGCAAGAAACGTTAGAACGTTGCAACTCCAAATGGTCAAAACCACTCGTAAGCAAGTCTCGTGCTTCACGTTGTTGCCAACATCTTTTTTAGTTTGCAAAGTTTGCAACGTTCTTATTTTATTAAAAAATTATTTTCTCTAGCAGATACTTTAGCAAATGTTTTGGATCTTTTGCATCATGGGCCTGGTTCACAAGCTCTATAAATAGAACACTTCATTCACTCTAAAATACATAATCAGAAATCACTCTTTTCTCATTCTCTCTTCTCTTAGTTTCATTCTTTATCTTTTCTTCTTTTCCTAAAAATATTCTAGGTTTATTTTATTCTTCTTTTAGAGATTCTTACTAGTTCTGAGATCATCAGAAATTCGGAGAAGTTATTGTTATGAATATCCTGAGGTACTTGTGCAATATACTGCAGATAAATCCTTAAGGATAGCGATTATACGCTTTAGAAAATTTTTTGTTTGTTGAGCTTCTAGACTAATATGGTAAGAACTTTAGAATTTTACTTTGTCCCAATGAAAATTTTTG